>NC_064808.1:2276123-2309455 GCF_023721935.1 Panthera uncia | reverse complement strand
AATTTTGAGAGGCCGCACGTCTCTTTCTTGGTCGTCACGGGTCATCTGGCGTTAAACAGGAGACCCAAACCCAGCTTCTTGGAAACATAGCGAGTTTGGTGTGTTTAGAAGTATGTCTATTAGACACAAAAGAATAATAAGAGTCGGGTACTAGGAAGCAACTAAAAATCGTATCGAGGAGCACAGTTTAAGAGCCCGTAAGATGTTCCAGCGGCACCGGCTGGCTCCGTCGGTTGAGCATCTGACTTCGGCTCAGGTCATGATCTCGCGGTTCGTGAGTTCGAGCCCCACGTCAGATTCTGTGCTGACAGCTCGGAGCCTGGAGCCTGCTTCGCATTCTGTGTCTTCCTCTCTCTGCCCCACCCCTGCTCATGCTCCGTCTCTCCATAAAAAAAAATTAAAAAAAAAAAAAAAAAGCATGTAAGTTGTTCCAAATAATGACTGTAAAAGGCAGATCACGAAATACTACGTACAGCATGTGATTTATTTTCTCAGGGTTTTGAAGCGGGATATGTGGTCTTTCTGTACACACAGAGCTATATGCACACAGACAAAGGAGGCTGTGTATAAACGAGTGTTAACCTCACAGGAACCTCGACTTCTACATGATTTTTAAAATTACTTAAAAAAAAAATCCCTTGTCTAAATTTTCCCCATTGATTTTTTTTCAAGAGTGAGAGGGTTTTTCTAGAATAATCACACACTTGCAAAAATAACTCGACTGGCATGAGGCATATTCTCGGAGGCTCTGTCCTGGCCGACGTGCCCACGGCAGTCTGCCCTAAGGAGCGAGCCCTCAGACAACAAGTCTGGTTATTTTTAAGAAGGCTTAGGACCGAACCCTTCTTTCCTTAACTTGGGAAGAACGAGCAAGCTTCTACAGAAGATGGGTTTTCTTTAACGTGTGGGAACTTTGTCTTTTGAAAGACTTCTTTGAAGACGCTGAAGAAAAGCAAATACTTTGGCAAGAGGTGTTTTGCGCCGTGAAATCAGGCCCCAGGGAGTGGGAGCCTCCTTGCAGAAAGGAAAGGTTTACTCCGAAGCGGCTCCCGAAACGGTTGGCTTCTGTCGGAACTGATTTAGTAGATGTCTGCGTTTAGATTTTGTGTCACTTTGTCACAGGTAGAAACGGATAGAAGACTCGCTACCTTTTGACGCTTCGCTTTCATTTCCTAGACGGAGGATAAGAACCGCCAGTTGCAGGAGCGCCTGGAGTTGGCGGAGCAGAAGCTGCAGCAGACGCTGAGGAAGGCCGAGACGCTGCCCGAGGTGGAAGCCGAGCTGGCCCAGAGGGTGGCCGCCCTCTCCAAGGTGGGGCCCGCCCTTCCCGCTGGGTCCGATGGCGGGATGGTGATGTTCGCGGTGGCCTGTTCGTGTACCTTACCTGTCACTGTTCGCGTCGGCGCGCCCGAGTCCACGAAACAGCTCAGATCTGTTTTCCGTGCTACTTTGAGATCGGAACGCTTTTCAGATGCCAGGCATCCTCCCCGTTTCCGTTACCTCCGGTTCTGTCAGCTGTGTGCTGTTTCCAGTTGGCTCGATCTAAGACTCGCTGCTTCTCAGAGTTAAGTCAGCGACTCAAAGCTCAAGATAGCAGCCTCGGATGAGAGAAGGACAGGGGTGCCCGGCTGGCTCAGTCGGCGGAGCGTGGGACTCTTGACCTCAGGGTTGTGAGTTTGAGCCTCCTGTTGGGTGTGGAGCTTACTGAAAAAAATAAATAATTTTTAAAAAGGATACAATTTTTCTCAGAAATAGGAACATCCTCTTCTGTTTTAAAAATAATCGAAATAAATCTGTAACAGTTTTTTTTATTAAAAAATTCTTTTGATGTCCATTTATTTTGAGTAAGAGAGGGAACGTGTGCACGTGCTCGAGCAGGGGACGGGCAGAAAGAGAGAGAGAGAGAGAGAGAGAGAGAGAGAGAGAGAGGGCCAGAGGGAGAGAAAATCCCAAGCAGGGTCCATGCTGTCGGCACAAAGCCCGACATGGGGCTCGAACTCACAGACCGTGAGATCATGACCTGAGCCGAAACCAAAGGTCAGACGCCCAACTGACTGAGCCACCCAGGCATCCCTGTAATAAGTAAATTTTGAAGTAATTCATTCACTGGTTCAACAAATACAGACGAGGCCTGTGCCAGACACAGTCCCTGCCCTCCCAGCTCTCACAGCCCTCACCACCCACGGGGGAAGCCAGCGGTTGAAGAGGCAGTTTCCAGACGTGACGTGGTCGGTGCTGGGATCGAGTGATCCACACGGGCCGAGAGAGCACATGACCCGGCAGACGGTCCAGCCTTCCGGGTCCTCGGCCGAGGGAGCCTAACGCGGGGAACCTGTCCATGCTTCTGTCTCACCGGCTCCCGTGCAGTGAGGGCCCCACTGGGAAGGCGTAGGCACGGGATGCTGACCCTCATGGCTGACGTCGGGTCGGGCAGGTGGTACCGGGCGCCCACAGACCGACAGCTCCAACAGAGCCTCTCCTGTCCTTTGTGATCTGCGTGTAAAATCTCCGTTTCTTTTCTCCCCTGTCCTCTCTCCTGTCCCCGGTCGGCCCTGTAGTCCGACCCTTTATCTTCTGGACACTCTGCTGCTGAGGAAGCTAAACTGTCGGAACTCGCTTCCCAGCTTAGGAAGGTAGCACGTGTGCGTTGCTCTGTCCCGCTTGCTGCTTCCTGCTGTCCGTGCTCAGGGACCACGGGCGTCTGCCGGGGGAAGGAGGCACCGTCCACGGATCCGGGGCCCGGGGTGGGGACGAGCACGTTGCCGAGCCCCGGTCACCAGCTCGGAGGCCCACCGCTTCCCACTGGCACGCGTGAGGCCGGTAGGGCGTGTGAGCAGGCGGAAGGCCGCTCACGGCGTGTCGCGCGTCGGCACGGCGCGTGGTGCGGGACGGCCGGCTCTTGTGACCCCGCTGTCGCCCACAGGCCGAGGAGAGGCATGGCAACATCGAGGAAAGGCTGCGCCAGATGGAGGCCCAGCTGGAGGAAAAGAACCAAGAACTGCAGCGGGTACGTGTCTGAGCGGAGCGGCCGCGCGCCTGGCGGTGGCTGAGGATGAGGCGCAGGCCGGGGGGGGTGGGGGTGGGGAGCGGTGCCTCGTTTCCCGCTTCTCCGCACGTGGACGCCAGGCCCCCTCGCGATCCCGTCAGGGGTGCAGTGGCCTCTGGCGCGAGTTGGACGCTGGTGAGCGCTCCTAGCGTGTGGACGATGTTCTCTGGACGCGCGGGCCCCGTAGGCAGTGCCGCCCGGGGTGGAGGCACCCGCACGGCTCATCGGCAGCCACTCGCGGTGCACGCGGGACCTTGCAGGTGCCCCTCGGCCAAGCCAGAGGCGCTGGCCTGGGGTGAGGCCCGTCCTAGAGGAGTAGTCTGCTTGCTGAGGACGTGACATCGAGGTCCTGAAATCAGGTCATGGGCCTGACCTTGGTCCCCACATCCTGAATGACTACTCGAGACGTAAAGGCGTAGGTCGGGGTGGATGTTCCTAAGAAGAGGTAAACCGTAATTGAGCCTTGATGAAAAGGAGGCCCGTGTCCGTTGAATCCCCTGAGACTTTACCCTGGAGGGGCTGGTCGAAGGGCCACATGAAACACCCAGGAGGGGCGCCTGGGTGGCTCAGTCAGTTAAGCGGCCGACTTCGGCTCAGGTCATGATCTCGTGGTCCGTGAGTTCGAGCCCCGCGTCGGGCTCTGTGCTGACAGCTCGGAGCCTGGAGCCTGTTTCGGATTCTGTGTCTCCCTCTCTCTCTGCCCCTCCCACGTTCATGCTCTGTCTCTCTCTCTGTCTCAAAAATAAAAAATAAAACGTTGAAAAAAAAAAAATTAAAAAAAAAAAGAAACACCCAGGAGACAGACCAGGCAGCGGCCACCCCGCCTTGGCACGTCCATCCGAGGCTGTCAGGTTTTGTTTTCACCGGAAACTCATGTGCTTGGCCCTAGGTCGCAGAGCATCAAACGTGAGTTTCCGGGGAGTGAAGGTCCTGACGCTAGCACGAGATCGCGTGTCGGCCGACCCCGGCCTCCCATCACACACACTCGCACAGGCAGACGCTAGCCTCTTGGGCCAAGAATTCGACCTTACTTACTTAGAGATGCACTTCATTTCTTTCAGGACTGGATTGTAGTTTGAAAGGACAGGCGTTGAGATAAGGATTCTTCTATAACCGAGGCAATTCCAAGGAAACTTCTAAGCTGTTTTGCTTAAAAAATACGTGGGTGCTGATCCCTTCTTGGGAGGCCAGGGTCTTTTCCAAGTGATGGCCGTTGCCGTGGGTTAGGTGTGACGGTCATGCTTTCTGTTCACTGCTCCCAAGGGAAGAGGTGTCAGCACGTGTGTCTTACAGATGAGGGGACGCAAGCAGGGGCGGGGAGGGGGGGGGGGGGGCTGACCGTTGCCCGGCCTGTGGCGTGTCCCGTGGGCTCCTCCTCCTACCCGGACCCCCTGGCTGCAGGACACATGTCTACCCCGTGCCCTATGGCCCTCCACCCAGGAGGAGCCCCCAAGTGCTGCCGGCCTGTTCCCGCCGCTTCTCTTTTGTGTTCGTCAGGATATGGGGCAGAAACGAGCTTTTTAAACCTTGCAGTTGGTGACAGTTATATAAAACACAGACCCGTGAGCTTTGCTGTTACATTTGAAAGTTACTTGAGGTAATTAGTTCCGATTTTTTAATACAAGTGTCCGTTACAAAACATTCAGGTGATGTGTGAATATAAAGAAAAACAGATGAAAGTCTCTCTCACCGCTGAATTTTTTCCAAAGTGGATTTTTTTTTACCTTTCGCTTTTGTCTGTGGATTCATTTCTTTCTCCCTGAAGCCGGATCCGAGCTTCTGTTTATGCACCGGGAGATTCCTCCTCCCGTGTGTGGATAAGCTGATCCCCTTGAAAGTTTGCTCGTTCCTGCGTGTACATCTGCCTCCTGAGCCCATCTGAGAGCTCATAATCAGGACGTTCCTGAGGCCCCTGCGTATTTCGTTTCCCAGAAACAACGGGACCTTCTAATGGACGATCCCTCGGAGGCACGTTCCTGCGGTTCTGTGCCCCGCTAGGTCGGTTCCGGCAGTGACGCACAAGTGCGCCCAAGAAGGCTGCGGGAAGGGGCAGCCGAGGACGAGGACGTCCTTGGCACGCCCTCGGCGCGTCTGCGCTGGTGATCGCACTCTGGCTTGAAGCTGGTGTCTCCTCTTCCAGGCAAGGCAGAGGGAGAAGATGAACGAGGAGCATAACAAACGTCTGTCAGACACTGTCGACAAGCTCCTTTCCGAGTCTAACGAGCGGTTGCAGCTTCATCTGAAGGAGAGGATGGCCGCTCTGGAAGACAAGGTAGGACGGGACAGGCGGCGGCTGAGGGCTCCCGGCCTCACACGGGAGCCCCCTCGCGTTGTTCTTCAACGCGGGAAGACCACAGACCGTTTCCCACTCCCCGCTAAGTTCCCAGCGTCCCGTCCCTGCCCGACGTACGTGTGTGGGCAGGTGTGTGTTACTGTCTAGAAGAGAAGTCTGGTCTGGGAAGGGCCCCCGAGAGGGAGCACTTTAGGCTTTTGCTAATTGAGACTTAAGGAGTAAGGTGGCTTCGTGCTAATCAATAAATGGCACAGAGGTAGCCACAGACAGTACCTAACTAAGTGGAGTGGCCGTGGGCCGATAACCCTTTATTTACAGGACCTGGCGGTGGCTGGACGTGGTCGGCAGGCCCTCGTTGGCCAGCCCCACGCTGGGACCCGTGTTAGGTCCAGCCCTCGCCTGGTCCTTGCGTGGGGAGCCGATTTCTAACCTCGTGTATGGAGATGATGCTGTAGGAGTGCGCTGTTATGTAAGGCATTTAATCAGCTGAAAACAGGTTCTCCTGTTCCATTTCCTGCCTTCTCTCTTTTCATCTGGTTTGGAAAAAGTCTAAGCCTGGACTCTTACACAGTCATCATGGAAACACTTTAGCTGTAACAGGAGGGAAGGAGTGTCATAGGATCTATGCCAGAGAAGCTCTGGTGGAAACAGTTGGATTTGGACCTGATAAAACCGTCCTGGCTACACCCGTGTCCCTGAAGATGAGCCCAGAGTTTTCCCTGTGATTGGCACTGGGAGACACCAGTGAGCCCTGCTAATCACGTGACACGCTTATTTTGCATAAAAACCATTAGGAAGTGCATTATTACACCCACGTAGGGTTCTTACCTCGCTGCCTCCTTGATCTCTGGGCCCAGCCTTAAGGTAGAGTAGTTTTGTCTTAGATTTGAATTACACGTACGAAACTTAGGTCGTGTTTCCCAAGTGACTGGTGAATTATCCTAAAAGCTAGAACGGACCAGTTTAACTAATTAAAATAAACTTACGAACTTGTCGTACTTACATTCAGAAACTGATCCGTGAAGAAATTGTACACGGACCAAGTATTACCAAAGGCTGTTCCGGTGGTTTCAAAGACCGCATTTCACTCTGTGGGCATGTGACCCTGTTCGCTGGTGTAGCCACACGGTCCGTTCCTTTTCCGTGCTGCGTTATTGTAACGAGAAACATAGCTATGCTCTATGCACTGTTTTCGAGAATCAACAGTAAAGGACTGTCTGTGTCTTTCTCAGAACTCTCTATTACGAGAAGTTGAAAATGTGAAAAAGCAGTTAGAAGAAACGCAACGTGAGAAGGTACTTCCATCTCTCAATCCTTCAGAGATCCGTCGAGACCGGAAAGGAGCAGGTGTCCGCTGGGGCTCCCACTTCCTCCACGGCGGGCCCCCGCTGTGCTTTCGAGCGGCCCCACGCTCGCAAGTCTGAACGGCACGCGTGTGGCGGAGTTGGAGCCGAGCAGCCTCTGGGTTCAGATTTCTGAGTCCCTTCGGGGGTCCGCTCGAAAGCTAAAATGTTCGCGTAAACCTTGCGTTGAGTGCAGCGTTGCCCAGCAGGAAGGTAACAGGTGACGCGGGTGTCATCCCAAGGATTCTCGCGGCTGCATTTGAAATGGTCAAACAGGCGGGTGATGTTAGTTTTCATGCAGCCCGATGCAGGCAACATGTTATTGTATCATGTAAATAGTATAGACGTGAAGGAGCTACTCTACAATGTTTTCCACATTCAGTCCTTGCAACCCACGGGGCGTCTCACGGTTCCATCCCCTGTGGTCGGGACCAGCCCCATTTTGGGCGCTCAGTTAGCCCCGTGCGGCGGTGTCTGCTGCCTGGGACGGCACCGCCTAGGGGGTTGTTGTGCGACCGAAGCTCCTCGTCGGTTTTGCTCCCTGGTGCTGCGTGTGCAGACGTGAGGCTGGGCTGCGGAGGGTCCACGAAGGAGCACGTGCCTATTGCACAGAAGGGCCATTCCCCCACCGCCCAGAAAGCCCTGCTCCTCTCTACATAATTAGGAAGAAGTGTCAGTGGCTCGGTGTTTCTCCTCTGTAACCTTGCTGTGCCTGAGACCTGAGTGTTCAGTAGGGTTCAGGACGTTCACTTGGTGATCCGGGTGTTTACTGGAGGACTCTTGGAGAGAACGGTCTTGGGGTTCGTGACTGCTGAATTCACCCGTTGCGGTCATGACGGTTGACATTTGAGCACACTGGATGCAGATAGCTTTTTCATTTTTTTTAATTGAATTCTAACGAACCTACACTGTCGTGTCAGTTTCCGGTAGACAGCACAGTGTTTCAATAATTGCGCACCTTACCCTGTGCTCGTCACCATCACTGTGGTCACCGTGTGTCACCATACGGAGTCCTTAGGGTATCACGGACCGTATTCCCTGTGCTGCGCTTTTCATCCCCGTGACTGCCTGATTTTATATCTGGAAGCCTATGCCTCCTAATCCCTGTCGTCTCTTTCGCCCACCGCCCCCACTCTCCTCCCCTCTGGCAACCCTCGGTTTGTGCTCTGTGTTTAAGGGTATATTGACGCAAGTGATCGTAAACCTTGCCTGCAGCGGGTGTCATTGTCGTTTGCTGCTTTGCAGGATCGGCTCCTACTGAACGTGGAAGCACTGAGGGCTGAATTAGAGCAGGCGAGACTGAGAGGCTCTTCCCTTCACCACGGGTATGACATTTCCCGGTTCACAGATCTGTTCCAGATGCTTCCCTTTGCCACGAATATGACCTGAACCAGCCCACAGTTACACACTAGAACCGTGGGTGTGCTGTGGTCTGATGCGAACCAGCTCCCAGGTACTGATAGCTGACGGTGGGGGGCACTGCCTTCGCCATGGCTCTGACACGAACCAGCTCACAGACACGTATGTTAACACCTGCTGTGTATCTTCGAGAACGAGCCCTTGGCCATATGGGCAGAGTGACCTGATGTGGCTCAGGGAGCCGGTAGCTTAGTAGCTGGTGAGAGGGAGAAGTAGAACATCGTTCCAGAGGATAGGCTTGGACACCCAGGAGACCGGGAGGCATGACAGAGCTCGCAGCCGCAGGAGGAGGTGTGGAAGGTAGGGAATGGTCGGTTTCTGTCGTGGGTGGGTTAATTTGCTCCCCCCCCCCCCCCCCCCCGCCGCGCAGTGTGGCACCGATGGTTGGGGATAGGAGGGGTCCAGCATGCCAGGTGAGGGCCCGCGTGCCTGGGAGCCGTGGTCCCTTCCACAAGGCCAGTGGGGTCGCCATGGGAGTGGCCGCACGGCCATGATTGTGAGGGTCAATTTGACATTCATGGCGTTAGCACAGTGCTTGTAGTTTGTCATGTTTTTGAAAAGACTCTGGAGAATGACGTGTAGTCACTTTAAGTCGGTTGGGACAACTGTGAGTCACCTGTGAAGGAGTGAGTCGGCCGGCTCGTGAGCTGCGTCCCGCAGACAGTAATCGTCAGCAAGGTATTAGAAGGTCTCTTCGCTTCTTTGTAGGAAATAGTCACCGTGTGAGAGTCCCGCTGGAGCGAGAGTCGCTCGAGTAGCTGACTGGGCCCCCTCAGGTGCAGGGAGCAGGCTCCTGCTCCGAAGGCAGGCCCGCTCGGGCCACACAGGGGTCTGGGTGGCTGCAGACGGGGGCTCTCGGGAAGGTCGAGGGTGTGCTGTGGCTGTCCCTGTTGAGCCTGCTCGTAGGAAAGAGGAGAGGTCAGCGAAGGTCGGGTCGCGAGAGGCTCTCCCTGTCCGTGGAGCCGCCGGTGGCACAGCGAGTGTGCGTCCAGAGAGGGAAGGGCACGGGAAGACGGGGGGCACAGGGCGGCCGCTCGGTTGGCTGATGGAGCTCCTCGCCGGCCAGAGGCCGGTGTCGCCGCTCAAGGGCTCGAAGACGCGTATGTGTGAGGAGGCCAAGCGAGCAAACGGGAGCAAAGCAGACGCAGCACGGGCCACCGGCGTGCACGTTGGAGTTCTCCAGGGAGGGGGCCGTGCGGGCACCTGGAGGCTGGCACCGTGGGGCAGTTGCGGTAACAGGGAAGCCCACGCCCGTCGCCCGCCTGAGGCGTGCTGGCCAGCGAGAGGGATAGAGAGGGGCCGTGCGCTCCCGTGGTGCGGAGGGAGCGGCCGCGGTCACGGGGGGCCCTGCGGTCTGCAGACGGCGGGCAGGAGGCCGGTCGGGAACGGGGTCTGTTTGAAGCCGTCTCACGTAGCGCTCTCCCGTGTGGTGGCAGAAGACACGCTGGTGGGAGCTGTGTCGCCGTGAGCACGGGCGGGCCGCGGGGACGGGACTGAGGAGGTGGCAGGCAGCCCGGCCAGCCGAGCCCTCCTGGCACGACCTCCCAGCCAAGTCTCGTGTCCTCCTCTGGCCAGACGGGATGGCCTGGGTTGCGGAGGAAAAGAAAGGTGACGGACCGACTTCCACACGCAGGCGGGGCAGATGATAGGACTGGATGCGGGGTGGCCGGGTCGGGGGCCCGGGAGCCCGAGACAGGGTGTCAGAGTCAGGGGACACTCGTGAGCCTCGGAGGAGCCACGAACCATCCCAGACCACACGCGGGGTGTCACGTGTAGCTCTCACCGGTTGGCGACGTGCCGTGGCCCCGCAGCGGTGACGCTAGGCCACCTGAGCGCAGGTGAGCAGTTCCGCCGGGAATAGGGGGACAGGAGGAGGGAAGGGTGGCTGTGGCCAGCGGGCAGTTCGGACTTGGCTGTCTTACAAACAAGCAGTCCCCTGAGGCAGCGTTTCTCGAGGACGTTTCTTTAAAGGCCGCAGAGAGGAGCGCGAAGCACGCAGAGGAGACGTCCTGTCACGCGGGCCCTGTCTGCAGGCCTCGCGGGGCGGCGCCCGGGGCCCCCTCTTTAGTTGATGTGAATCAGATGGGCATGTTCTGTCTCCCGAGACCATAAGGATTTGTGAAACGGAAGGCAGCCTCTCTTCTTTTCCAGAGAGCAAGGAGCCACTGGACTCCCGTGCAGGGCTCAGGTGTGGAGGGTGAGCCCGTGGCCGAGGCCGGGCAGGTGGGCTGGCGGGTGCTCCCTCACCTCTGCTGACCGCTTCCTGCCCGGAGCCTTTGCTGAGGGGGGCAGGTGACAGCCCATGTCAGTGACCCCATCCTAGGGGCTCAGGGCTCCGTCGAACTTTTCTGGAGACTGCTGTGGCCAAGGGGGACGGTTGTCTGTCAGTCTAAGTGCACGCAGGCCAGAGACGCTTTTGCCTTGGAAACACCGGGCGCATCGCCACCTCCTGTTCACGGGAGCTGCGAGCTGCGGTTCCCGAGGATCCTGCCATGGGTGCCCCTGAGGTGCCGGTTAGTGGCAGGAGGAGGGATGCCCGGGGTCACCGGGCCTCACAGCGAGGGCCTCGGCACGCGCGGGAAGAGGGCACTTGAAGGCCAGAGGGACGCACGGGAGCGCTTCCCGGTCAGTCGGGCAGCAGGTGGCACAGACACGCAGGGCGACAGGTTGACTGGGGGCGGGTGCCGAGGCCGAGCACAGGCCCTGCTCCACCTCGGGGACGGCTGGGCCGCGGCGAGGCGTTGCCCCTGCTGGGCCCGGGAGACCCTATCTCCACAGGGCCTGGCTGGCGGGCTGGGACGGGAGCCAGGAGAAAAGATGGCGTCCTTGGAGACCTTTTTCTGTGACCTCAGTTTCCAAATTGGCGGGTTCTGGCCTGGCTGACAAAGTTCACTTCTTGTTGATAATGACCTTTTTCTTCCTCCCCCCCCCCCCCCCCCCCCCATATTTCAGGCGACCGCACTTGGGCAGCGTCCCAGATTTCAGGTTCCCTCTGGCGGACGGCCCCACGGATGCCTACAGCAGCGCGGTGTTGCGCCCCCGGAAAGGCCGTGTGGCCGCTCTGCGAGATGAGCCTTCCAAGGCAAGGACCTCCGTCCTCCGGGGGCTCTCGCGGGACCCGCCCGCCTGCTCCAGTGTCCCCTGCCTTATCCTCTGGCTGTGAGGCTCTTCTGGAACCAAACTGCTGATAGGCCGCTGTCTCTTGTCCCCTTCCCACCTTCTTCTTTTGCTGGCTCACAATTTACTTTGTAGAGCTTTTTTCCTTTCTTTTCGAAGAGTAGAAATGTGGATTAAGATGGGACCTACTGTTAAGCACAGCACAATGCTAATTAGTACAGTTTTGAAACACTAATGAAGATTCAGTGAATAGCGTATTCATCTTTAAGCAAAAAAGAATTCGCGTTTGGAGTTTAAATACTTTCGTACTTTTGTCTCTTCAGCAGCATATATTTTTATATACTTGTGTATGTTTTCAGCACCGATAGTCATTGAACGAGTTTGGGCCAGACATCATCCCAGACCTAGGGCTGCAGCATGACCGAAAAAACCAGATGAGGGGCACCCGGTGGCTCAGTCGGTCAAGCGTTCCACTCCTGATTTCCGCTCAGGTCACGATCTCTCGGTTTGTGAGATCGAGCCCCGCGGCCCCGCATGGGACTCTGCGCTGACCGCGCCTGGAGCCTGCTTGGGATTCTCTCTCTCTCTCTCTCTCTCTCTCTCTCCCTGTCTCTCTGTCTCTCTGTCTCTCTCCCTCTCTCCCTCCCTCTCCCTCTCTCTGCCCCTCCCCCACTTAAAATAAAACAAAGAAAACAATAAATAGATAAAAAGTCAGAGGAGAGGCCTGCACCCCTATCTGTGCGCAGTGTAGTGAGGAGACACCAGCAGCGAATGGGAAGTAAAAGGTGATACGTGTACTAGTTGTCTATTTCTGTCTGACAGATGATTGACAAATCCCTGCAAAGGCGAGTGGCTTAGGAGGAACACTTCGCAGTTGCTGGTTTCTGTGAACTTAGGAGAGTCTTAGCTGGGTGATCGTGGCTCAGGGGCTCGTGAGGTTGCGCCACCAGGAGGCTCGGCTGGGGCTGGCGGGTGCACCGTGTGCTCCCTTGCCTGGGTGTTGGAGGCAGGCCTCAGGTCGTCGCCACACGACCTGCCCGCAGGCTGCTTGGCTGTCCTCCCGGCACAGCAGCGGCTTCCCCAGAACTCACGCGGAGAGAGGGCAGGCAGAAGGTCCCAGAGCTTGTGCCGTGCTAGTCTTGGGAGCTGCCCGCCTTCACTTCCACCACGTTCTGTGCGTTAGAGCTGCAGGGCCAGCCCACGCTTGGGGTCCACCCCTCGACGGGGGTAGTGAAGAACTCGTAGACGTAGTTTGAAACCACTACCGTGTCAGATGGGAGTAAGCGGGGAGAGGCAGTCGGGTGTCGCGAGTTGTGAGATGAGGAGGGAATGAGAATTGTAAACTCAGACAGACAGGGAGGTATCGCCAGGAGGGTTACGTTTGAGCACTGGCCCGAAGGAGGCAAGTGAAGGAGCCGTGTGGATAGATCACAGGTTGGTGCCAGCAAGAGGTGCTCACGGAAGGGACCTAGGGCACGAGAGAACGTGACGGGCGGGGGGGAGCCCCAAGAGGTCGGACCAAGGGGACACGTCCGGTGAGCAGTTGGACGCTCCATTCTGGGCCTCAGGAGACCTTGACTAGAGAGAAGGATCAGAGCCAGAACACGCTGGTGGCTTCTAGAGGCACAGGCCACATAAAGTCCCTAGGTGGGCCCCTGTGGATAGCCCCAGAGTCCAAGGGCGGCTCTCTGGGCACTGCCCAGCGTGGCAGCGGAGAGAGGGAGACAGAACTGGCAGAGACCAAGGGGTCCCGACAAGTGGTGGGAGGAGCCCAGTGGGCCAGGTGCTCAGGGAACGGGGGACCGGTGGGCCTGGTCGTGCTGGGTGGGGCCGGGCAAGGTGGAGGCCGAGGACCACGGTGGTCTGGTCCAGGAGCCCTTGTGCTAAAGCCCACTCGCCCAAGTTCCAGAGTCTGTGGAGACACAGTAGGGGCAGCTTTCTGGAGGACTTGAACTCTGGTTGGGAGCAGAGACGCAGGGCTAGCTGGAAGGAGACACAGGGTAAAAGTTCTGTGGTTTCTGTTTTGTTATTTTGGAGGGAAAAGGGGGAAAACATTTTTAGGCTGATGTGGATGAAGTTAGAAAGGCGATCATCCAGAGAGAGAGGGCGGAACGATGTCCCTGAGCCAGCCGAGGGCCTCGTGCCCGTGGGTGGGGCTGTCTCGGGGGGCAGGTGAGCAGGAGGGCAGGAAAGCCTCCAGGAGAGTCGCTGCTCGCACCCGCGCCCTGCTCCTCAGGCCACAGGGTTTGGGCTCGGCCGCAGAGGCGCCTCTGCCCCACGAGGGCGGCCCCGAGAAGAGCAGGTTCGCGGGCTGCTCCTGGGTCCTCTCTGCTCCTTCCGTTCGGTCACACCAGCCTCAGGAAGGGAGGCGGGGGACGCTCCAGTGGCTGCACGTCCCCTACCTGGAACACCAGCGAGCTGGTGGGGCCGCAGAAGTACACTCAGATTTAATGGCCTTGTAACCGCCCACGGGGGTGGCTGGCTGGCACCGATGTATTTTTTTATTCCCATTTTTGTTCCTGATCTGCTCGTCCCACCCTGTGGGCGATGTCACAGAAATGCCCACGTCCACGGAGGCACGAGCGTCGCAAGGGGGTCTGAGTCATAGGCCGCCCTCCTCACCTGTGCCTTAAGTACTGCTTGCTTCGTAGGTCAGCAGCTTGTAAGCACAAGGCAGTTCCCCGCTTTCTTTGGGCTTCCAGTTGAAAACTTTTCAAGTTTCTGACAGATTTCTTGTACGTTTCTGGAACTGCGTTGTTATTTTCCACCTTTGCCGAGATTGAGTTTTTTTACTTACAGGTACAGACTCTTAACGAACAGGATTGGGAACGTGCCCAACAAGCTAGCGTCCTAGCAAACGTGGCACAGGCGTTCGAGAGCGACGTCGACGTGTCTGATGGCGAAGACGACGGGGACACGCTCTTCAGTTCGGCCGCTCTGCTCTCGCCCAGTGGGCAGGCCGATGCCCAGACGCTGGCCATGATGCTGCAGGAACAGCTGGACGCCATCAACAAAGAGATCAGGTACACGTGATCGTGCGCGGCACCGCAGAGACCACGGTGTCTCCGAGGGACTGTTACCGCGCTCAGGAAGGTCTGGAACAAACACTCTGAATGCTCTGAGTGTCCCATAATGATAAAGCTCCTTCAGTTCTAGTTTAAGAATATTGTGCGATTCCCCTAGGTTATAAAATTCAGTTCACCAGGGCATCTGTCCACAGTCGTGGACAGGTTCGCGTAACCTCTGGGGAAGGGCGGAAGGTGTCCAGTCCCTTCCTGCGGGTGCCCAGTGTGCGCCTGCGATGCTCCTCAGCGTCCGACCGAGGTACCAGGGTCGGCCAGGGCGCGGAAAGCCGAGGGCGCGTCGGGGAGGCCTCCCTGATCCACAGCGCAGAGGGAGGGTGTGTGGGGCGGGCCGCGTGCATGAACGTAATGTGTCGAAATCGGTCCATTGTAGAGCGGTGAGTGCTCAGGGGGCGTGTGTTTGAATCATTTTACGCTCGTCACTATTTCAAGGGTGTTTTCTTTAGAAATCCTCTTAGCAGTTATGGTAGCGAATTTACAAAGCTCTGGTCCCGCGGAGGCAAGAGAACCCAGAGCCTGGCCCTCGTGGAGACGGAGGCGGCAGGGTGGGCAGGATGGTGGGCCCGGGGGCCCGGGAGCTGCTCTGTTTTGGAGTCCTGAGGTCCCGTGGGGAGCGGGCACGTGCTAGTGACCCTGCTGCCGTGGATCCGGGTAGAGTCACTGTCCACGTTTCGTTCTTGGGAAGCTAGCGCAGGCAGACGTGCTCCTTCCTGCCTGCAGAGAGCGGGCGGTGAGGACAGACGCCAGCGGGAGAAGCGGGGAGGAGCGGTGGGCTCTGTGGAAGCCGTCCCCCGTCAGGTCAGCGCGGGAGAGGAGAGAGGGCCCGCGCTTCGGCTTTGCTTTTGTGTGGCGTGTGGCCAGGGAGAAGCGATCTTCCTTCACGCGAGTTGACCAGATAGAAATGGTCAGTCGGTCCGGGGACTTGTCCATCACAAAATAAGCTCTCGGGGTACGTAAACAGAGCTTTCATCGGAAAGGTCGCCGCGTGGATCTCCGGTGTTAACATGGGCATAAGTAGTGACGTAGTCAAATGCAGAAATTGCCGTTTCCTGATGCACTGCTCTCTGGCAGTGAAGAGTGTTCGCCTTGAATTCCAAATGAATGGAGTGCGGTGGACTTGAATCCGGGAATTCAGAGGAGGCTGGTCGAAAATTCCATCAAATAAACTGGTTTGAATTCAGCCTTAAAAAAAAAAAAAAAAAAAAAAAAAAAAAAAACTCAATGTTTACTTCTAGTCTAGAGGCTTCAGTGTCGGGGAACTCCCAACTGCTCCGTGGGTCGGTCCTTCGGTTAGGTCAGAGGTCCCGATTTCCAGTTGCAAAACAGGTACATTGACGTGTCTGAGAACTGGGAAGGTAGCAGTTGTGAATTCGCAGCTCATCGTACGGCGAGAGCTGCCGGTGAGCCTCTGGCCGAATCTGAGCGCACAGGAGTGAAATCAAACACGGTTGGTGGAAGGAGCTTTACGGGACGCCCTGCAGGAGTCCCCCCTCGTGTCGTTCCGAAACCGGGTGTGTCGAAAAGACACTAGAAGGGGGACCGTTCTCGCTGAGGTGGGGTCGGAGCAGCCGTCCTTGGAGCTCACCGGCCCGCACGTTCGCAGCGCGGGAGCAAGCACGGACTTGTCGCGCAGCTGCGTTCACGGGTTGGCCAGGGCGGCGAGGGTGACCTGTGTGCTTTCGTTGCAGGCTCATTCAAGAAGAGAAGGAGAGCGCGGAACAGCGGGCGGAGGAGATTGAGAGCCGAGTGGGCGGCGGCAGCTTAGACGGCCCCGGCCGTGTTAGACCCGCGGGCTCCGGCGCCCCGCACCCCGCGTCCCCGCTCGCGGGCCCCTCCCCTCCACACAGCGGGCGCTCCACCCCACGGAGGGGCCCGCACAGCCCCGCCAGGGAGGTGGACAGACTGGGGGTCATGACTCTAGTGAGTATTTGCCTCTTCTTCCTGCGGCGCTCCCCCCACCCCAGCCCCCGACTTAGGTGCCAGAGTCTACGAATACGGTTCTGTCTCGTGTTTTACCCGGAAGGAAAGCCGGTTCATCTGTCGCGCTCAGAGGTGCGAGAATTTTTAAACCGGCCAGCGTTTAGTCATTCAGCGGTAGCCGGCGACGCACGGATTGTGCCGTGCGGGGGAGCGGGTTAGCCGTCGTCGCGAGCTCATCGTCAGGGCTTTTAGGTGTGTAACTTCGGATGTGGGCCCGCGCCAGGCACCGTGGCTCCGAGGGGCGTGTTCTTGTTTTCGGGGAGTCGGCGGTTTCACCACAGTAAGTACGGGCGGTAGAGAAGGCGCGGAGGGAGGCCGTGCTGTCGCTCTCCGCATTAGAGATGCCTGACCGGAGGGGACGGGACACGCGGTCGAAAAGAACCGTAAAATAAAGCTCAGGTCGGTTCTCCTGACGCTGGTGCGTGTGTGAGGCCAGCACGGCAGCGGCGTGAGCCCCACACGCGGACGGCTTCTGGGAGCGCGTCTTCGCTCCTCCGCGTCTGGAGACGCGGTGCCCGTACGGTTTCCGGGCGAAGCGTGCAGCCCTGCGGAATGTCGCGGAACTTCGCCGCGTACGTAGCTTAGGCTTGGAGAGCACGTCGCCTCTTTCCACCTACGATCACGTTTACGCCGTTGTGTTTCTGAGCGCGCTCGCGTCTGTCAGAATCTGTCCCGTTACCGTCCGTTTTTCTTCCCAGCTGCGCTCTTGGCCAGCATGTGATTAGATCAGCTCTGAGTCTCTTCCGTGGCCTGTGACGCGGGAACTAGTCCGTTTTGCGTTGTTTTGACGTCACTCTGTGTATAATTCGCACCATTAGCTAATCAGCTCATACCTTAAACTCTTGGACGGTCTCATCTGTGGTTTCACGCTTCCTTCCTCTCGGAGAATTTGTGAAAGTCGCTGTGGAAATAATCGGCCCTTTTCCCTGCTGTGGAATTTGTGTGCCGGCCGAGAGTGTATCTGCTTCCGTGCTGGGTTTTGACTTGCCGTCTCATCCTTCCGCTTGCTTCCCGCTGTTCACGCAGACCTCAGCCTCCCGCCCCCCAGCCGGTATCGTGTTCCCCCACCCCCCGCCCTCTCTGCCCCATGCCGTAAGCCCCTCCGCAGCGTGCTCCCGTGGCCGTGGTCCTGTGTGTGCAGCGTCTGCGGCCAGTCGTGGCTCTCTCGTGTCGTTCCTGCTTTGTCTTCGTTTCTCGTGAGGTAGTGGGGTTTCGCCCCAACGGTGACCAGTGGCACTTCGCGTGTCACCGTGTAGTACGCGTGGATGCGGGTGTGACACAGGTAACAACTCGTCGGCGAAGGGTTTCTTCTAAAGAGATCAGACACAAGCACGCTCTGTGGTGCCGACGCTCGTGGGCGGGACTCCAAAGCTCATGGGCTTACCGGGCACAAGTACCGCCTTCCACACGGAAACACGGGGCTCCTGCAACGTGAAGCTGTCACCTCTCTCACGCCCGTTTTTATCACGTACCTGCACAGCGCATTGATTCTTGGGAAGTTTTAACTCAAATTCTAGGTCAGGGCTTGACACTAACACCCAGCAGGTCCTTAACCAGAGTCGGTCGGTTCGGTGTTCTACCGGGTGTCGCGGTCACTTCTTCGGCATCCACGAGGTTGATAGTGTAAAAGCGGAACGTGGTTTTCAACAGGGAGAACAGTTACAGAAAACTTTAGAGTAGACAACTGTTAGATCTCTTTGTTACACAGGATGCCGTATTTTAATAAATTATGTACGTCGTAATGGAATCTTATCTCCCTGAGTAATAATTTATAGTTTCTCTAGTAAAGGTTGAATGACCTGTTATGTTTAAATGTGTGCTGGAAAGAAGTTCTGTTTCCAGCTATGGTGGTTTCTAAACCTTATCTCGATTATATCCGTGCTGTTGTTGTTTTTAAAACATGTTTGCCTCTTCTGGTCCTTGAATTTGTGACTTCCGAGCGTGCAGTAAATCTGATTTCTCTTCATTTCTTTGCATGCCTCTGTCAGCCTAGCGATTTAAGGAAGCATCGTAGAAAGGTAAAGTGCTTGGTAGTGTAACCTCCCTGTGTTTGTCTGTGGCGGGTGGGAGAGTGCCCGTCGCTTCGCAGAGCGGGCGCCACAACCGGGTCACGACAAGCGGCCGGTGTGTCCCGGGAAGCGCTGGGCGCTCGAGCTTGGCGGCCGGTTTCCATGGCGCCTGCGAGGGATGTGAGAGCTTGCCTTTCTCTCTCGTTTGTCTCCTGCTCGCTGCGTACTCAGTTATGCGAGACATAGAAGTTTCTAGGAAGAGAAATGACTGAAGCCGAGCCCTAGATGTTCGATTTGGGGATAACCACCTTGGACAGTCGCGGCCAGCAGCGTTCGGCGAGCTCTTAGGGTCCGCCAGCTGCTCTGTGCAGTGGTTTAGGAGCCTGTTACCCGGCCCCCACCCACACCCCTGCGAGCCGCAGCGTGTGTGGTCACCCCAGTTTCCAGATGTGGAAACAGGCCGAGAGCCCGGGTCCTGTGCCCAAGGCCGCATTGCAGTGCAGACACTGGCCACGACACCACTTTGCCACGTACCCCACCTTTGCTCGGGCGCCTTTCTCTCCTTTACGGCACCCCGGCCCGGGGCAGGGCACCTCCTGTGTCCAGAGGACCATGACTTGGGTGTGCCCCTTCTCAGGGGAAGTGCCGTGCCTCGGGACCGGACCCTTGACCAGAGCGCCCCCCTCATAAGCGGGATGCTTTGCTCCCTGGACCGTACCCCCATGCCAGACCTGCCCGGCCGCGCGCTGACGGGGCCGTGCCTCTGATACGGAGCTGGGCGGCAGCCGGGGGACCCCTCTCCCGCAGGGACGGTGTGGCCGTTCAGTTAAACTCTGGGTTCAAGTGCCAGCTCCGTCACAGGTGGTTTCGTGACCCGGGCGTGTTAATCGCCCTCTTTTTGCCCTGGTTTGCTCCCCTGGTAAGTGAGGACAGCGATAGAATCGTGGCCCTCGGGGTGTCCACAAACTGCCCATCGGTGCACGGTCCACAGAGGTCGGGAGCTCTCAGCGGCCACGGGGCGCAGAGCACACGCCCTGCTGTCCGCTGGCTCGTGCCGCCCTTTCCTCGGTAGCAAGACCTTCTCAAGGAAGGAAGGAAGGGGCGTGTGGTGAACACCCAGGCAGGACGGCCTGTCCCGCAGCTCACTGACGGCTACTTGGAGGGCTCCTTGGAGGCTTTGGGGGATGAAGACCAGGCGCACGAGAAGTGGGTGTCAGGTCCGCGCGGACAGGGCCAGCACGGGCGTTGCGCCTCCCAGCCCTGCGGGAGCCTCCCTTTTGGTTGAGACCAAAATGGCCCATAGGCCCAAGTCTGGCGGGACCCAGGGCCGGGCGGGGGCCTGCGCGTGGACTGCGCTGTGACACAGGGGAGGGCCTGCGCCCGGAACCCTCCGTCTCTGCTCACCTCATAGCCGGGTCCCTAGTGTGGCTCCCTGTCCCGTTCCCTTTTGGTGTTTGTTTTCTCCATACCCTTGCCTCCACCTGGATTTGAAATCTATTTCTGTTACCTAAGTCTGACCCTGTTTTAGTTTTATGTTGATAATTTGTAGCCGCTTAAGGTAGCCTTTTGTTGTCTGATGATTGTCATGGAAATCAGGAGAGGAGGCAGGTGTTCTGTAGCTGTTGGTTAAGCTTGTGTCTTCCCTGAGCTCAGCTCCGCTTGGTGTTGACCCCCGGCCCCCGTGGGTGTCCCGAGCCCCATGCAGCTTCGGAGGTCCTGGTACAAACCCAGTTGGCGGTGCCTGTCTCGCCAGTCCTACACGGGTGTCTCGTGAGATCCGGCCCTGCCTCACCACCGGGACCTGTCAAGGGTCATAACGCTGGCGGGTCCGTGGCCCCGCCGTCCTTTCCAGGGCCCACAGCCTGTTACAGGAGGAAAAATGGAGTCTGAAGGGGGTCATCTTGCCGTGACGGCAGCCCAGGGTCACTTTGTCTCCACCGTGTCGAGCAGGCCTTCTCTAAGCCGCAGAGAAGTCCTTCAGTTTGTAACATCAACCTAAATGTCACTGAGAAGCAGAAGTCAGACCCGAGTGGGGGTGGGGGGGGCGGGGGTTTGGGTGCCTTCTCACTTTGCGCCCGTCCTCGTAGGTCCAGGCTTTGCATCATTACTGGAAGTGACACTGGGTTAGGGCACAAGCTGGTTCCTTTTCCCCCGGACAACGAGCGTTGCACAGTCGTGCACGGGAAGCCTCTGTGCTCACCAGGGTTTGCTCTGAATGGCGTCAGGAGACCAGCACCTTGCTCCTCAGCTGGCGGTGGTCGATGGGGACTTGGTTCGGGGCGTGGTTCGCGAAGGTCTCCGCCGCTGCCTTCCGGGGCCGGGCTGGCGGTGGCACGGGGTTCCGGGGGAGGGCGCACCCGCTGGGTGCGGATGGCCCCGGGGTCTCGGCGGGCCCACTGCCCAACGTGTGGCCCGGAGTTAGGCCGACACTAAGAGGGCGTTTTGGACGCCGCAGAAAGCGCAGCTCGTAGCTACTCAGATGAGTACCTGGCTGTGATTTCAGGGCTGTGCGCTCGTCTGTCGGGCCCGCGGTGAACTCCTGTCACCCTCCTCTCGACCCCGCAGTTGCCGGCTTCGCGCGAAGAGGTACGAGACGACAAGGCAACGATAAAATGTGAAACGTCCCCTCCTTCCTCCCCGAGGTCCCTGCGCTTGGACAGACTGCACCAGGGGGTGCTCCACGCGGCCAGCCACGAGGACATCAGGGACGCCAGAAAGTAAGGGGCGCAGGCGCCACAGGGGACACGCTAGCGCGTTGGTTTTCAGCGCCGAGAAACCCTTGATCTTCTTGGGGGAGAAAGGGTCGGGACGGCGATTCTAAAGAAACGCCAGCGAACTGAGTTTATGTGCACGATGTTCTTGGGGCACCTGCCGGGGCTCTGGGGGTGCGGCCGCCGGGGCGCAAGTCCGCTGGGACAGACCGGAGCCCGGCGGTGCAGGCGGCTGTAGGGCGGCCTCGTTTGCCCGGATCCTAACCACCGGCCGTCCTGAGGCTTCCCCTCTGCCCTCCCCTGGGCCGAGCTCTGTGCCCCGCGGGGCTCTGGGGAGCCATCTTCCCCGCACCGGGCAGCTCCAGCAGCCGCTCTGTTTCTTGTGCCGTGTCCCCGGCCGGCTCTGGTTGTGCGTGTGCGCCGTGCTCCCGGGTCACGGCCTGGAAGGGCTGCCGCGCGTTCTTGGCCCAGGGTGCTTGGAGTCCAGATCTTCTTGGGAGGGAGAGAGCGTCAGCTCCCCGGGGGCAGCCCTCCCTCGCGTGGGGCGGTGTGTCGTGTGCCAAGCCCGCGTTGAAGGTCCTCTCCCGTCCCCCCAGCTCGACAGGCTCTCAGGACGGCCCCGTGAGCAACCCCAGCAGCAGCAACAGCAGCCAGGACTCGCTGCACAAGGCGCCCAAGAAGAAGGGCATCAAGTCCTCCATCGGCCGCCTGTTTGGCAAGAAAGAAAAGGGCCGTCCCGGCCACGCTGGCAAGGATCCCGCGGGGCCAGGTCGGTGTCCCGTGCGTGGCTCCCACGCGCAGGTGGTCCTGCTGGTGTCGTTCGTCTACCACCGTGATCGCTCTCCCTGCAGGTTCCTCCCCCTGTCGGGAGACCCTCACATGGCCTGTTGAGCACCACCCCCCCCCCCCCGCCCCCCATTTCATCACTCTGCTTCCCCACAGCTGCTGTTTTGGAGGTGGAAAACTCCTCTCAGGACGCCCTGGGACTCAGCAAATTGGGCGGACAGGCTGAGAAAAACCGTAAACTTCAAAAAAAGTAAGCGTTCTGTTCTTTGTCGTCTCTGCGTACTTTCAGCCGTACCTGGTTTCGAAGCAGTGGCTGTTTGTTCATTGAGCTCTGTAGCTGCAAAGAGGGATTCTCTCCCTCCAGGCTGAACCTGAGGTCCTTGTTCAACTGGGCCTCCCGGAGGCGTAGAGCACGTGTGAAATCGTGAAGGGGCTCCCGTGGATTCCCACTCCACCTTGAGAAGTTGTGCAGGGAGGCTGTGTTGTGGCTCACGTGAGGGCCGGACCTCGGAGCACTTGGCCCTGAGCCGCGGCTCCTGTACGGATCAGCTTGGGGCTCTGGGCCTTGAGCCGGGGCAGAACTCAGTGGGCTCCGCGATCGGCCTGACAGTGGGCGAGGCGTCCGGTGGCTCTCGGGCGCTCCGAGGGCCTGCACGGTCTGGAGCCGGGGCCTCACGGCCACACTGGGCCCACAGGCCCCGTCCCGCTAGAGGCCGGTTCCCCTTCAGCCCCTGGAGTTGTCCGTTGGTTTTCCCTTAAACCTGCCTCAGGTTAGTCTTCTTCTCAGAAGTCATAATAACGATCGTGACTGGCACACCGTGGGCCGTGTTTCAGGTGAAACGCTGTGGTTTCTGTTACTGCTCACAATTCCGTAGGAACAGTCAGGCTTTTGGTTCCCTGGGAGTGGACATTTGTAGAAACCACTTAACAGCGGTCTGATTTGAATGTTGCTATGTTTGAACTGTATAAAAGTGTTTTGAGATAACTTGGATAGTTGCCATCTGGCCATGTGCAGTTTGATACTGAAAGTAGGCCTTTTGCTCCTGGAACCGTGCTGGGAAAATTCTGTCCCTTCGATGTTGCTGGTGTGTTTCATTTCACATCCTTACACTTTTTGTAACGGAAACAGTAAGATTCTCGTGGCAGTGCCCTCTGGGTCTCCCACCCCACTGCTCCCAGGAATGTGTATTTCACGTACCATCGGAAGTAACATAAATTGGCCAAAACGTTTCACTCTGTCTCCTATGTTTATTTTGTCTTCCTCGGGAGGTATGTTTAAGTACTTGGTCATACGAGGACGGCCTTTATTGAGCTATTTGCCCCAGCATGTGATTAAATTTCACAGAGTGTGTGTAGGTAGCTTTCCCTGGGGCTGAGATGTTCAAATTGCCGGCTTTGGTTCTGTGTTACCGTAGCTGCAGCCGAGTGTCTGAGAGCGGGTCATTCTCTGGACTCCGTGATCATCATGGCAAATTCCAGACCGTACAGTTGACACTTGAACAGCAAGGGTTTGAATAGAAGGTCCACTTACGTGCAACATTTTTTTTTTTTAATAAATCCAGTATGGTATTGTAAATGTATTTTCTCTTCTTTGTGCTTTTCTTAATAACCTTTGCCTTGTTTTACGAAAGAATACGGCATACGTACATAACTTACAAAACATGTGTTAACCGACTGTTTATCGGTAAGCCCTCTGGGTACAGTGGGCTATGAGCAGTTAAGTTTTCAGGGAGTCAGAAGTTATGCTCGGATTTTCGAGGGTGGTGCTTTGCCCGGATGGCAGAGCCGTGCTGGTGAGGTAGGGCCCCGTAAGTCCCCACGCAAGGTGCCCTAGTGTGGACAGTGTCCGCCTCAGGAGAATGAGTCTCAGTGGTGTCGGTGGTCATGTCGTATTTGATGAGACGCTTCTTGTCACGACAGACCACTTCGCCGCTGCATTTATGTCCTAACTGTGAGATGCGTGTTGTCAGTCATGCGTTACGCGGCCTCACGCGTGTCCCTGCTCCCCGTAGAATTCAGCAGATTTCTAAGTGTCTTTCTCCTGCGGCTCTAACCGTAAGGCTGGGAAGCACTCCACATGAGTTTACCGTTAGGGCGACTGTTTGGAAAATCACGTGTGGTGTGGAGAATTGGGTCCTTGAGGGAGATCAGGTCCCCGCTCAGTAGGCCTGGTCCACGGCGGTCAGAGCGCTCATCCATTTTACCCTGTGGGGGAGGCGGAGTTCTGTAAACCAAGGGGGGCGCGGCCGCAGCGGGGGACGCGGCGTCTGAGAGCGGAGGAAGGAAGCAAATAAATAACCGCGAAAGTCGGACGAGTCTCCCATGCCTCCAGGATGTTGGCTTGTAACTCCCGTTCCTCCGTGCAGAGTTAGGTGCTGGGGGCCGACTGAAAATTCAGAGAAGCGAGGGGCGCCTGGAGGGCTCCGTCGGTTAACTGTCGGACTTCAGCTCAGGTCACGATCTCGCGGTTTGTGAGTCCGAGCCCCGCGTCGGGCTCTGTGCTGACAGCTCAGAGCCTGGAGCCTGCTTCCGATTCTGTGTCTCCTCTCTCTCTGCCCTTTCTCAAAAATAAACACGAACAAAAATATCGCAGAGAAGTGCTCGACAGATCAGAGTCCCTGCCTCTTTAGTCCTCGTGTTTCGGGCTTCGGAACTGGTGGCGGAGAGCGTTGCTTTCTGGAGTATTGACCTGTGCAAGCAGACCTCATGTCCTTACGGTAAAGTGTTAGCCGCCCCGCTTAATTTTGTAGCTTGTGGTCCACAGGGAGAAAAACGGATCATTCCGTCGACCGTTGGAGTGACCGTGTGGGTACACGGGCAGGTTCTTCAGGTGTACGTGGCCCTTGGCTTACGCGAGTCCCAGGTGACGGGAGCTGGCCGTCCGCGGTGGCAGGCGGTAGGAGGCGAAGAAGGGGTTGGGTGTGCACAGGTGCTCTGGCTCCTCCGCTTACGGGGGCGGCACTGACCCCCCAGGAGAAGGAAGGGGTGCGGCGTCCCCCCCCCCCCCCGGGTCCATCCGGTGTTTAGTCTCCTGGGCGGCGCCCTGGCCTGGTAGGGGACGGGGCCCAGTGCAGACAGAGACCTGGGCCGGCTGGCCGGCTGGGGGCTCCACGTCGCCGCCGCCTCCCGGGTCTTGCGGCTGCGTGGCCCTGGCTCCGCTGCCTCCGCGTGGTCTCGGCGGGACCTCGGGCCTGAGCTCCAACCCACGAGCACATCTGTACCAGAAAAGGCTTTTCGTAAACAAATGGCCACCGCCAGGAGGAAGGTGGGGGTGAAGTCAGAATCGTGGACACCAACCTCCAGGTAGTGGGGCTCATGGGCCGTTTGTAGCCCTGTAGGGGTGGACGGCGAACGTCTACGTGAGGGGTTTTTTTGAGGTAGGCTCCACGCCCAGTGTGGGGCTCAAACTCCCGACCCTGAGCTCAAGAGTCCTGTGGTCTACCAACCGAGGCAGTCGGGTGCCCCTAAATAGCTGTTGCGTGTGAAAAGACAAAGCGTGGCAGACAGAGTGCCACGAATCCGGTCGCCGTTCAGTTTGCTTTGAGAGTGCGGGGCACCTGCGAGCCCCCTGGGCCCTGCAGCAGAGCCGTGCGCACCCCTCCCGTGCCGGGCTGGGCTGCTTGGGACCGAGCCCCTGACCGTGCTTTCGGAGCTCAGGTCTCTCCCCGGCCCGTCTGCCAAGGAACGATTAGTGTCGTGTGTACGGGTCACGCGGCACGGCTTACGTAAGTGTCCGCATAAGATGTTGCTGCTGTCGTTGAGAATTTGTCCGTGGGACACGGAAAGCGGCGTTAAATTGGGCACACGGATGGGTTACTCCGCCCGGCGAGGGAGGCCCTTCTCCCCCGTGCTTATTCCATCCGCTGTGGGTGCCCCGTGTCGGGGTGACCACAGCCCCAGTGGACTCCCATTTCTTTTTCATATGTGAGTAAATAGCTTTGCTGCTCATTTTAAAGAGGGAAGGTTTGCCTTCCTTCCTTCCTCCCTCCCTCCCTCCCTCCCTCCCTCCCTTCCTCCCTCCCTTCCTTCCTTCCTTCCTTCCTTCCTCTGGCTATTAAGATTTGTTGCATTCTAGGGCACCTGGCTGGCTCAGTCAGTGCAGCATGTGACTCAGTCTCAGGGTCTTGAGTTGAAGCCTCACCTTGGGCATAGAGCTTACTTAAAAAAAAAAAAAAAAAAAAAAAAAAAAAAAAAAAAAAAATTTGTTGCCCTCCCTGGTGTAATCCTTCCTACACAATTAGAGCATTTATTACCCCCAGGAAACCTAAGGTTGACTTCAGGAACACTTACTTGAAACTTGACGTGAAACGTTTTGAGCTCGAATTGTACGTAGACTTTACAGTCTTAAGAAAGGTCTGATACTGTTTAAATATGTTGAAGAGCCAATGTGTTTGTTCAGAAACATGAGATTCAGTGATGTGTTATGCCGAATTTATCAAAGAAAAATAACACTACAAGTGACTGAGGGATTTAAAAATGCCTCAGGATGCCCAGGCACATAGGGTAAACCATCTTCTGTCCCACCCCACCTTCTCTGCGAGGCCTTTCCCGTTCTGAAAGAATTCATGTCTCTCAGAAAGCCTCGTAAGGACACAACGTGAAAGAGCGAGGTGAAATTCTCAAAGCTTATGGTGTTGTCTCTTACGTAACTATGTCATTAGTAGACGATCGTTTTTAAAGATGTTAAGATGGTGAAGTTACGGTTTGGGTATTTTAGAACCAGGCGGACAGAATATTTAGGATGCGGTGAGGATCCCAGGACGGCTTCCTGGTGTTGGCTTGTGACAGGATCACAGTCTCACAGGCTGCCCTGTGTGCACTGGCCCCAGTGGTTGGGACTCAGAGTTTCTGGGTCTGAAGCCTGTGGGTTAAACCATGGGATGACCCAGTGTCTTAAGTTAGCAGATACCTGTATTAGCCTGAATCGCCGTGTAGAATAGAAACCGCCAAAATCCCACCCGTTCCTTAGTTGCCATGTCAGACCATTACTGGTATTAAAGTGTGTGCTGTTCTGTGTTGTTGTCTTTGCCGGACGAGTTTGAGACCCTCACAGCAGCTCCTCACTCAGACGCAGGTGCGGCCCCCTCCTGCGGTTTTCCTTGTCGTTCAGGTACTCCCTCCGCTGTCCTACCTCGGACGTGAAGACTGCTGGGGTTGGCTGATGTTGACACTGATTCTTCAATTCTGCCAGGAGACGCCTCTGTTACGCTTTTTTTGTTTTTTAATTTTTTTTTAATGTTTATTCATTATTGAGAGACAGAGAGACACAGAGCGTGAGCAGGGGAGGGGCAGAGAGAGAGGGAGGCGCAGAATCAGAAGCGGGCTCCAGGCTCCGAGCTGTCAGCTCAGACCCCGACGCGGGGCTCGAACCCACGAACTGCGAGATCATGACCTGAGCCGAAGTCGGTCGCCCGACTGACAGAGCCACCCAGGCGCCCCATATACTTTTGAAAACGTGCACAGAGAATTACCTCTGTTCACTTGCTATATACCCACAGGCACTCGTGACTCTTCAACGTTGAATTCTCTCGTTATTTGTAGGCACGAATTGCTCGAGGAAGCCCGGAGACAAGGCTTACCTTTCGCACAGTGGGACGGGCCCACCGTTGTTGTTTGGCTGGAGGTATGTTTCTTTTGAACCCTGGGCGGAGTACGTCACATCTGTGGGCAGGATGAATGCATTCGTACACCGTGCCGAACCTTCTGGCCTTTACACTTCCTGTCTCTAGCTCTGGGTCGGGATGCCTGCCTGGTACGTAGCCGCTTGCCGAGCCAACGTGAAGAGCGGGGCCATCATGTCTGCGCTGTCCGACACGGAGATCCAGCGTGAGATCGGCATCAGCAACCCTCTGCACCGGCTGAAGCTGCGGCTGGCCATTCAGGAGGTCATGTCCCTGACTAGTCCGTCAGCCCCTCCTACTTCGAGAACGGTACGCACCTGTGGAAGGAGCCGACCTGCCGCTCACGTTGCCTCACACGACTAGTGTTCCAGTTTAACGTCTTAGCATTCAAATACGCGATCGGGTGGTTAAAAGATACTTTATCGAATGCTCTCAGAACAGCTTGACTTTGCAGTATAGACATAGGAGTTTTTTAACGTGTAGGCAAGGAATTATCCCTAATTTAAGAACAAACTTACCGAAAGCGACGGGGAAAGAGCTCAGGTCCCTACTTGCATTATTATCAGTGTTTTACCGTCTGACTTATTCAGCCCGTTGTCGCTTTCCGTTCAGGGAGCCGCGGGTCCCGGGGGCTCAGGGCTTTAAGCGGCCTGTGCATCTGCCCCTGCACGCTGAGCGCCGCTGTGCTCCACGCGGGCAGACCCTGGCCGTCCTTACCGGCGCCCCTCCTGGTTGAACGTTAAAAAACGACTCTGAGGACAACGTTAATGGTTCCTGGGGGACAAAGTGGGCCGGCTCCTTGCTGTGGGCTCTGTACGTTGGCTCAGCTCCCACTCCGCTGTTCTCTGCTCCGAAGAGAAAACCTGGCGAGGATACGGCCTCCCACGTTCTTCTCCGAGTAGCAAGCAGGTCAGCGCCTGATTCGGGACTTGCAGGGACTTTGCACAGAAAGGATTGCCAGCGTCTTTGTTTCGATTCTTAGGGACAGAATTGTAATGAGCAGTCGGTCTGTGCACTGACCTGTGGCCCGGGAATGTTCTGTCACGGCATCCGACCAGGTCCCCGTTGCCTGGTTGTTTCCAGTTAGAGAGACCTTTCTGGAAACAAAGGTGTTAGGGTGGCTTTCGCAAAGTCTTAGAAACCGTCTCGGCGAAGGCCCCCGCTCACGCGCTGAGTCAGCGGACAGTGATGACAAGCGCACCTGGGACGGGGATCCTCGCTGTGAGACGGGCCAGCCCTGTCCCCGGGGGGCCCCGGCGGCCGGCAGGGCGCTAACGGGCCTCGGGTCTGCCGCGCCACATCAGCGGTGCCGGTGTTTTGGCTCCTTGAAGCCGGCGGCCGTTCTGTGTGCCACGCTGAGCCCTGTGCTGGGCCTCTTAGGGTCCCCAGGTGAGGCTGTCCCGTCCACGTGGCCCCATCGCTGCGGAGCGCCTGTGGGGAGCCGTCCACAGGCCAGACTTGGGGACGGTGCTCCTTTTTGTGCTTTGGGGGAGAATGTTTTAAATATATCGAAGTGAGAGTTACTTGAGAATTAGGAATAGTTTTCAGAAGTGCCAAATAGGTCGCTTTTATATTTCCCGTATGTCAGGTGGTAGGCGTGGCAGATGAAGCTCCGGAAACCGTGGGCTGTCCTGGGGTCACTGCCACCACAGTGGTAGTGCGTGCGGCGGTTCTCCGTCGAGGGGCTGGGCTTGTTTTAACCTTGTGTCGTTTTCTGTGTGGGCGTCTGAAACGAGAAGGCGGGAAGAACGGCCTTTGCGTCCGCCTGCTCCTTTCACGTGCCCGAGGCTCACGCGTCTGCTGCCTTTCCTCTTTGTCACTGCTTCCCTTGCCCTGGATGTGGTTGTCACTGGGGCCGCCCTAGACCACAGGAAATATCTGGTTAACGCATGAAGAGATGGAGACGCTCACGGCCACGCCACAAACGGTCAGTCGCAGCCCCGAGCCTGTCCTCCCTCCGTGCTCCCTCCTCCCGCCCCCGAGAACGGCGCGATTCTGGGCTTTTCTGGGGGAAACAAAAATGTCCTTTCACGTTAAATTGTTCGGATCAGTACTTCCTTTAGGTATTAGTGAAATGCGTGAAGTAGAATTCTATTTTAGATTTTTCCCAGGAACTTAAAATGGATAGACTAGCTCTGTTTAGAATAGATTGAACTCCTATCTCCTTCCGGAGAGACGTCGGTTTGGCGCTCGGCCTCCACATTCTGGCCCCAGTTGTCTCCTTTAATGGACATGCCTGCCACGGGGAGTCGGCTCCTTGCATGAGAAATCGGAATTGGTGGTTTTGCATGAGTTTTGCATGACACGCTTTGACTTTCTCACTCTGTCACCCGGTCACTCCACGCCTTCCCGACAGAGCTGATCTGCTCGCATGCCCAGGCCCAGCAGTACTAACGGTTGTGTTCTCTTGCATTCCTAACCTCGTGACCCCAGGAGGCTGAGGAGGGAAGCTGGGCTCAGGTTGGAGACTCTCTATAATATACTCTTCACTATGTGTACAGCAGCGAAAGAGCTGGAGTGTAAAAGCTTGTAATTGACTTTTCTTGACGTTTTTAACATCTTCCTTTGTGCCGAATGTCGTTGGTGATTTAAAGTCTTAGAGCAAAGCATAGGATTAAAAGAGTACGTCTCATGGACAATTTTGAACCTTTCTCATGGGGCACCACGGTTAATTCTGCTTAAAACACACGTCACTTTGTTTAGCCAATGGCTGTCACACACCGCGCCTGGGCCCTGGCAGCTCCTGGGATCATAGAAGGCCGTCCCCGGTGGGCTGACACTTCTCACAAGGCGTGCTGACGGGAGATGTTCGGATAAATCCCTGGCATGAGAGTTGGCACGGGGGGCCCTCCCTCCCCGTCTGGGCGTCAGCGTGTCGCTCCATGCCGTCCTGCCGCCGTGTCCGTTGAGAGGCTTTCTTACTCCCGGGGTTCTCAGAGATGAAGCCTCTGCTTGCACATCGTACATTTGAATTTTCAGCTTCCTCGTTCTCCAGGCTCACAAAAAACTCTGGCACGACTCTTTTGCAGCCTTGTTCGGGCAGCTTGATTAAAAAGCAGTGGTTTCCTACCCGGATTCCAGTAACGTTGCCGCCTGACATACTGTTAGGTTTTAGGGCTAGAAAAGGTTTTAGGTTTCGAGGGCTGCGGGCTGCAGCCAGTCAGTTCTTACTGATGGTGTCGTGTTCAAGGATCCGCAGAGGATAATTGTATGTCAGCAAAAGCAGTCAAACTCCTCTTACATCTGAATTTTTCTCATTTCCAGTTGATGGTTGAAACACCTTTTTTTCTCTATTTGTACTCCTAAAATGAAGCACGTATTATCACTTAAAAAAATTTTTTTTTATTTTTAAACTTTTTTTAATGTTTATTTTTGAGGCAGAGAGAATGCAAGGTGGGACAGAGAGACAGAGGGAGACAGAGACTCTGACGCGGGCTCTGCACTGCCAGCAGAGAGCCTGATGTGGGGCTTGATCTCACGAACCGTGAGATCATGTCCTGAGCCGAAAGTCAGTCACTTAACCAGCTGAACCACCCAGGTGCCCCGTATCACTTTTTAAAAAGCAAAAGAGGAGAGTGACTCTAATGTTCCATGCGTTCCGTCTTCAACCGTTTGATCTAAGCCCTCTGTGCCAGTACTCTAGATAAATATCATTAGTCACTTAGCCTGCTCAGATGTTTCTTTATGGGGCCAATAATGGCCATCAGTGAAGTGAAAAGCGTGCATTTCGTAATTGCTTCAAACGTCAGCGTCTTCCACACTAAGAAGAAGAGCTCTGGCAGCAACTAAGTATGAAATTCCCTGTCTTGGGGTGGGATGTGTAAATAAGCCGAATGTTTGGCTCTTTGCAGTGGAAACGTAAACAAGGATGAGCCGTGCCAGTGACGCCAGAATTAGCCCCCACTCAGTCTTCAGCATAAGCAAGGATGGTTTTCACTCCATCCGTCTTCTAGATGAGAGGAGAACGAAGAGGCGTCCTGGTCTCTGTGCGCCTGCCCCCTGCCGCCAAGGGCAGCGGTCATAGAGTGTGCCTTCCCCGGGCTCTGACATAGCGACCAGCTCTTAAGCCAAGGGGGAGCTGGGGATGCGCTTGGGCACTCAGGGGAAGCAGACTTCCAGGTGTGGTCAATGAAGGTCCCTGATGCCTTCATTTAGCAAGTACCGTCCGTGCACTGCCCGTGCAAAACTGAGCTGCTTGCTGGTAACACCTGCCCTCACCTGTCATGTTTTGCAGAGGTCGCAAAGCTGAATTGGCTTTGTGACCATTCCAGTGCTGGAGAAACTAGAGCCTGTGCAGCGGCAGTCTCTTGCGGCCTGAGTGTTCTCTGACCATGAGAGATCCCTGTCGTATGCTTTCTTCAGAAGGCTGCGACAGCAGCCCAGGAGGCGTGGGTCTCCCCGGTTTTGAGCCTGGGTCGTCCGGGAGCATGTGTTATGGGCCACTTAACAAGTGGGACCAGAGTGTGTGAGCAACGTGAAGGAGGACTCTGCTCCCGTGAGACTATTTAGAAATTTCTTTGCATTTTGTGTCCATTTAAGAATACATGAACAGAAGCAAGAAAGCAGTGATGGCTATTCACGCCCTAAGCGTCAGGTCTGTGATATTGAGAGTGAGGTTGGAAAGAGTGAAAAAACATGACATTGTGACAATTTGCCAAAAACATTCGATGCTTTTCTCACTCATGGTTATTTCCCGAAAGTAGTGACACAGTTTTCTTCTATTGAATTTGAGCATTCTTAACTGAAATCTGACTCGTTCCTTCTATAGTTTGTTTGGTGTGAATACTAGATGAGAGGCACAACATGGTGGTAGTTGAGAGTTAATATTTCCAAGGATTCCATAAGGTTAACTACAGAACTCCTGTGACTGTAGCTTTGCCTTCTTGGACTGAAGAAATCCAGTGCCTTTGTTTGATATGTGTGCATATACTTATAATGTGTTTGCTTCCGTTTCATGGCACAAATGTTGCACATTTTCTGTTAGATGTATCCCAAAGGATTTCATAGTTGTTCACGATATTATAAGTGGTATTTTTAAAAATCTCCATCTCCTGGGGCGCCTGGGTGGCGCAGTCGGCTAAGCGTCCGACTTCAGCCAGGTCACGATCTCGCGGTCCGTGAGTTCGAGCCCCGCGTCAGGCTCTGGGCCGATGGCTCGGAGCCTGGAGCCTGCTTCCGATTCTGTGTCTCCCTCTCTCTCTGCCCCTCCCCCGTTCATGCTCTGTCTCTCTCTGTCTCAAAAATAAATAAAAAACGTTGAAAAAAAAAAATTTAAAAAAAAAAAAAAAATCTCCATCTCCAGCTCATTTTTTTAGTATTTAATAATACAGGTCCTGTTAGTTCTGATAGCTGTCCTGTATTCATCCTCTGTGTTGATAATCAAGTCATATGCAAATCAGTACAGTGTTATGTCTTTTCCAACCCATGTGCTTTTGATTTCTTTTTCTTGCCTTACCACAGTGGCTGGGAGTTCTGGTGCAGGATTGAATGGAAGTGGTGGGAGCAGACATCCTTAACTTTGTTTCTGATTTTAGGGAAAATGCATTCAGTCTTACACCACTAGTGTGCATTCAGCTCCACATTTTTTTGTAGAAGCCCTTTATCAGGTCAAGGCAGCCATCTTTTCAGTTTCTAGATTGCTGAGATTTCCATAGACGAGTGATTTGGTCACACACGTTTCCCACATCTCTGTGGTTTTTTCTTTTCAGTACATTGGTACGGTGAACTTCCTTGATTTTTAAATATTGACCCAAGCTACGTTACTGGGATAAACTCCACTTGTCATGATATCGTATTCTTTTCACTTATTACTGATTTGATTTGCTAATGTTTTGTTAAGGAAGTTTGCATTTCTGTCTATGAATGCTATTGATCTGGTTTTTTTTTTTTTTTTTTTTTTTTTTTTTTTTTTTTTTTTTTTTTTT
>NC_064808.1:2268197-2276023 GCF_023721935.1 Panthera uncia | reverse complement strand
TTTTTTTTTTTTTTTTTTTTTTTTTTTTTTTTTTTTTTATAATCTGTCTGGTTTTGGTGTCAAAATAATGCTGCTCGTATAGAATGAGCTAGGTATTTCTTCTTCACTTTTTTGTAATAGTTTATGTAGAATTGGTACTGTTTTCATAAATGTTTGGTAGAGATCAATGGCAAAAGCATTTGAGGTAGAGATGTGCATGTGTGCGTGTCTGTGGGTTATAGCTACAGATTCAAAGTCAGGTACAGGTTACCAGTTTCTTTCCGAGTGGCTTTCGTAGATTATGTCTTTCAAGAAACTTGCCTGTGTTATCCAGGTTGCTTACGGCTGTCTACAGTTTTCCCTTATTACCCTTTCAGTGTCTGTAGGGTCTGTCCTGATGTACAATGATTTCAGTGTCTGTAGGGTCTTTCATTCTTGATGTAGATAACTTATATCTTTCTTCTTAATCACTCTGGGTAGGGTCATTCCATTCTATTGATGTTTATGAAGACCCGGGTTTTACTTTCATCGTTTTATTTTCTATTATTTTTCTGGTTTCTGTTTCATTGATTTCTGCTCTTTTATTTTCTTCCTTCTGTTTGCTGTGAATTTCATTTGTCTTTTTCAAATTTTTTAAGGTAGCATCTTACATTGTTGATTTGCAACCTTCATTTATAACATAAGTACTTAATACTATAAATTTCCCGCCGCTAGTGCAGCATCCCACAGTTTATGAATATATTGTGTGTGCGCTTTCTTTATGGTTTTTTTTTTTTTTTACGGTTTTATTTTAAGTAATATCTACACCCAACATGGGTCTTGAACCCATGACCCTGAGATTGAGAGCAGCACACTCCACTGACCAAGCCAGCCAGATGCCCCTTGTGTGTTCACTTTCATTCAATTCAAAAGATTTTCCCATTTCCCTTGTGATTTCTTCTTTGGCACATGGGTCAGTTAGAAGTGTGCTAATTCCAAATATTTGGGAGTTTTCTAGATCTCTTTTCATTATTGCTTTCTAATTTAATTCTGTGGAGGTCAGGGGACATATATTTGGTATGATTTCAGTCTCTTTAAATACGTGGAGCTTTTTGTCTGTGTTGGGGAACATTCTGTGTGCACTGTTGCTGTTGGCTAGAGTGCTCTCACGGCAATTGGGTTGGGCTAGTTGATGGTGCCGCTCAGGGCTTCTCCATCCTTGGGAGCCTATCATTCTGGCCTGCTCAGTCAGCTACTCAACCACGGGGAAAGGGAGGTCTTCTAACCGTCTCTCCTCTCGGTCTTACTGGGTTCATGTCTTCTTTTAAATCTATGTTTGTATTCACTTTTTAAAACTCATTTTGAAATTAACAAATATTTTGTTAAGAAAATATGGAAAACAAAGTGTTAAACATAAAATTAAAGCCAGAGATAGTTTTAATGAGTTGAGCTGGATTGATCCTTCAAACTTGTTCATGAGTCGTGATCATTCTTTGTTGTTATATTATTACCTATGAAAACTGTTTCAGAATGCTAACATGTAATCAGTTACAGGTTTAATGTGGTTTGGTGATTACATTATATGTATTAGCACAAATGAGTTGTAGATTTTTAATGGTAGAATTTCCTTTGTGTACAGTTTTAATAGAAAATTTAAGTCAGTAAGTAGGAGATCAAATTATTTTGAAATTATGAAAAGCCATATTATTGGCTTGGCCTTTGAAAATACGTAACAGATTAAAAATTCAGTGTAAAGATGATTTAAATGACCCTTGCGACGTCCTCCCTGTTTTGTTTTGTTTTTTTTTTTTTTCTGAACTGATGTTCTTAATTATCGTGAGCAGACGCTGGCATACGGGGACATGAACCACGAGTGGATCGGCAATGAGTGGCTGCCCAGCCTGGGCCTCGCGCAATACCGCAGCTACTTCATGGAGTGCCTGGTGGACGCGCGCATGCTGGACCACCTGACCAAGAAGGACCTCCGAGGGCAGCTGAAGATGGTCGACAGCTTCCACAGGTGTGCTGCTGCACGTTGGCCCTTCCTGGTTGGCTAAGAGATGTTTGCCCACCGCCACGGCTAATTGTGTTTTGTTTTGTTTTGTTTTTGGTTTTTGGCAACAGGAACAGTTTCCAGTGCGGAATTATGTGCCTGCGAAGGTTGAATTACGACCGTAAGGAGCTAGAGAGAAAAAGAGAAGAAAGCCAGAGTGAAGTAAAAGGCTAGTACATGGCATTTAATTCATGCAGCGAGTGTGAACAGCCTCGGTGATTTGCTGCTTTTTAAAAAAATCAGCAAAGGCTTGAAGGCATCATTACAGGGGAGGGAGAGATGATCCCTTTCTGCGGCCAGAGACCCTGTGCCCGTTTTCTCGTGCTTAACGTCAGTCTGTAGGTTCAGGGTCTCCGGGTAAACATTCTTCCTATGACCTTAGACATTTCCTCTTACGAGGACACACGTCCTCTTTTGTTCAGAAATGCTGCTACACACCATTAGAGAGCAACAGAGCACAGGTGAACAGGCCCCTGCTGTGTGCGTCTTGGTGTGAGTGTGAAAAGTACTGCCCTGGCTGTCTCTCCAAGGACTCGAGGGGCCCACAGTAGCGTAGCGTGGTTCTTCTTCCTGTGGGTGAGGGAGCGGTGTGGGGTCAGCGGGGCACTTGGGCCTCGCAGACAGGGTGGGGGGCCTCTTCTGGGGCGCGGGGGCGGGGGAGCAGGCAGAGGCATTTCGAGGAGGGAGCAGGCCCAGGGGCGTATAAGAGGACATGGTGCTCAGCCAAGAGAGCAGCACCCAGGGCACCTCTAACTGAGCAAGTGTAGTGGTTTGTTTTGCAACAAGACGTTAACGATTAAGCTCAATGTAACCTCTCCCCAAATTTTCATTATAAAGAAATCACTAAGAATGGTAATAGCAGATCGGACTTACCAACTCCAAGCACAAAGGTTAATTCATTTAGTCCTTACCACCGTCCTGTGAGTGCTGTTTTCACCCCTCGTGTTTACTAAGAAAGAAAGGTAAAAGTGTGGTTCCGGAAGTGGCACCTGGGTGGCTCAGTCGGTTGAGCATCTACCTCTTGGTTTCAGCTCAGGGTTCGTGGGTTCAAGCCCTGTGTCATGCTCTGTGCTGACAGTGTGGAGCCTGCTTGGGATTCTCTCCCTCCCTCCTTTCCTGTGCCCCTCCCCCTGTTGCTCCAGCTCTCGCTGTCGCTGTCTGTCAAATAAATAAACTTAGGGGGCACCTGGGCGGCTTAGTCAGTTAAGCGTCTGACTTCGGCTCAGGTCGTAATCTCACTGTTCGTGTGTTTGAGCCCTGTGTCAGGCTCTATGCGGACAGCTCACATGCTGGAGCCTGCTTTGGATTCTGTGTCTCCCTCTCTCTCTGTCCTCCTCCCCCTCAAAAATAAATATTAAAAAACTATTTTGAAATAAATAAACTTTAAAAAAATGTGGCTGGAGGGGAGCCTGAGTGGCTCAGATGGGTTGGGCGTCCGACTTCAGCTCAGGTCACGATCTTGCGATGCATGAGTTTGAGCCCCGCGTTGGGCTCTGTGCTGACGCCTTGGAGCCTGGAGACTGCTTGGGATTCTGTGTCTTGCACTCTCTCTCTCTCTCTCTCTCTCTCTCTGCCCCAACGCTTTCTCGTGCTCTCCCTCTCTCTCCCCCCCACTCTGTCTCTGTCTCTGTCTCTCTCTCTCTGAAAAGTAAATAAGCATTAAAAAAATGGCTGGGAAGATAGCCCATTTGAAGGGTAGTCTAGCCATGATTGAGTTAGTGTGAGTCACAAGAAACACCATAAGACAATATCTGTGATACGTGTTCTGTACATATAGAATATAACGTATGTATGTAATGTAAATGTAGTAACGATCTGTAAGTATTTTACATGTGTCCGTGTGTGTATATCTGTCCTTTTACCTAGAAGAGGACCTTGGAAATGAACTAGGCAAATGTGTTTCATTTATTGTGTACTTCCATTTTAAATCTTTTCACGGTTGACAGAAGCAGTCTTTCAAAGTAACTGGTGATCATCTGGTGATTTTTAGATCTCTCCTAATGCAAATGCAATATTTATTACTTTGCGTAAACATGAGGTCTCCCCTCACAGTCTCTAATATGCTGGAGAGTATCTTCGAGTTTCTGGTTTCCCAATGAGTCAACAAAACGGGCTTCACGATTGTAACTGAGAGGTTCGTGTTCAGTCCACAAGGTGCCCAGACACGGGGCCAACACGTCTGATGGGAGAGGTTTTCCAGCAGACCCGCAGTCTGTAGATGAAGCATAGTCGTGCCTCGTGTGTCCTTCTGGTTCCCGATGCCTGGGCCCTGGTCATTTTGTATTCTCTAGAAAGTCATGTGCATGAGAACTTCCTTGTTCGAGAGTTTCCTCGAGGAGTGGGTTCCGACGGGACGGTTTGCATGAGGCTGGTGAGGGGCCAGGACGACAGCGTGTGAGCGCAGCAGGGGCCGTCTGCCCGCCTGGCGGTGCCCTCCGTGCCCGTTTGGGTCACGCCTCGGGTCGGGACCCGGAGGCTCAGGGCGCACAGCGGGGATCCCTGTCCTGCGTTACAGGGTGTGGAAGTGATGGAGAGAGCTTTCTGCAGCCGCTCTGACCATCGGTGTTTACTGTCTGCAGATGTGCTGGTTTGGAGCAATGACCGAGTGATTCGCTGGGTCCTGTCGATTGGCCTTAAAGAGTTTGCGAACAATCTCGTAGAGAGTGGCGTTCACGGTGCGCTGATGGCCTTAGATGAGACATTCGACTTCAACGCCCTGGCGCTTCTGCTTCAGATCCCGACCCAGAACACACAGGTGACGCCGGGCCGGCCGCGCCCGCCCGCCGCTCTCCTGCTGGAGACCGTGCGCCCCGTATTTGAGCGAGGCGGCGCGTGGCTACACCGCACAGCTAGGCCTGTCTCCGCGAGCCTGGGCTGTGCTGTGCGGCCCGGAGTCCACGGTGCTGCCTCCTCCTGCCTGAGCTCTGCCTGTCCCTTCCCCTCACAGGCTCGTGAGCCTGGCGTGCATTGAGCCCTTAACGCGGAGAGAGAAACACTCTTACTTCCGTGTGTCACGTGGAAGTTTCATGGATTCTGTTTCCGATTTCCCTGTGGAGTTTTTTTTGACTCATGGGCTCACTGGAGAGTCAGGAATTTTTTATCCTTCTTCAGAACACTGTACACCTTTGGGAACGCCCTCAGTCTCCCCACTGGAAACCACCCCCCCAAGACACCCTGGTCTAATTTCCCAGGGAGCATGGACCCCTCTTCCCAAAGGCCCGTTCCCGTAGGCCTCCTGGGGGGCTCAGTCGATTAAGCGCCGGACTCTTGGTTTCAGCTCAGGTCTTGATCTCATAGTTTGTGGGTTTGATCCCCATGTCAGGCTCTGTGCTGACAACGTGGAGTCTGCTTGGGATTCTCTCTCTCCATCTCTCTCTGCCCCTCCCCTGCTCAGCTCTCCCCCCCCCCCCCCCCCCCCCGCCTCTCAAAAATAAATACAGTATTAGGATTCAAGGCATTTATCCCTTGGGTTTTTTAAAAATTTTTCCAGTCTTGGTTTAAAAATAATTGCGATATGCTAACATCCTTTAGATTGACGTAACTTTTGGGCTGTCGGTTTATGATTTCAGGCTCGTGCCGTCTTGGAACGGGAGTTTAACAACCTTTTGGTCATGGGGACGGACAGAAGATTCGATGAAGTAAGTTTTCCACCTAATATCTAAATTTCCATTAACTGTAAATTATTAATATTTGGGGGTACCTGGCTGGCTCAGTTGGAGGAGCGTGGGACTCCTGATCTCAGGGTTGTGAGTTCAAGCCACATGTTGGGTATAGAGATTACTTAAAAGTATAATCTTTAAAACAAAAAATAAATGTAGGGGCGCCTAGGTGGGTGGCTCAGTCAGTTAAGCGTCCGACTTCAGCTCAGGTCACGATCTCACAGTTTGTGGGTTTGAGCCCCGCATCGGGCTCCGTGCTGACAGCTTGGAGCCTGGAGCCTGCTTCAGATTCTGTGTCTCCTTCTCTCTCTGTTCCTCCTCTGCTCATGCTTTGTCTGTCTCTCTCTCAAAAACAAATAAAGATTAAAAAAAAATTTTTTTTTAAATAAAAAAATAAATGTAGATTACTAAAATTGTTAGGAGCCACGTATCAGATAACTCTTGCAAATGTGGAGATAATTTTACTTTACAACTTAAGCTTTGCTCTTAATTTATTAACAAACGAGCCATTAGGGCTCCTGGGTGGCTCAGTCGGTTAGGTGTCTGACTTCCGCTAAGGTCATGATCCCCCTGTTTGTGAGTTCAAGCCCTGCGTTGGGCTCGCTGCTGTCACCGTGGAGCCTGCTTCGGGTCTCCTGTCCCTCTTCCTCTCTGCGCCTCGCTCACACACACTCGTTCTCTCTCTCTCAGAATATAAAAAACAGGGACACCTGTGTGGCTCAGGCGGTTAAGCATGTGACTCTTGGTTTTGGCTCAGGTTATGATCTCACAGTTGTGAGTTTCAGCCTCACGTCTGGCTCCGCGCTGACTGCTGAGTCTGCTTGGGATTCTGTCTCCCTCTCTCCCTGTGTCCCTCCCCCACTCAAGCTGATTCTTTCTCAAAACTAAATAAGTAAACTTTAAAAAAATAAAACAAAAAAACGAATGAGCTATTGAGAAACCAATATTTTCACAGAGATGGGTGGTTCGGTTTTTTTACTTTTTGCTATTTGACTTTTGATACTCTTCAGAAATATTTTTCGCATCGTAACACGTTGGCTGCAGCCTGGGAGTAGAGCCTGTAAGTTGTGTTTTTGGGGGCAGCAGGATATCTCACTGCAGTCCAGGGCCCTGTGCTCTGGGGGAAGGTTTCGGTCGTTTATTTGAAAAGACACAAAATGTTGCTTTCTCCTTACACAAAACCAGGACCGATTTACTCCCACACCACTACTCACTACTGTCTTCGTTGCCATAAGAACACTTGGTGTGACGAGAACAGGGCAAGTGAAAGGGCGCTGCGGGACTGTCCGCAGCCTGAAGACCGTTTTGAGGACAAAAACGTAGTATCTTTTACAGCAGGAAGGTGATTTCACGTAGACAGTGGAGCAGGCCCAGGCGGCCCAGGACTGTCCTGACTTGTGCCCCTCAGGGTCCCGGCACAAGTGTGGCCCTGCCTCCCTTTACCCCCTGGGGCTCCCGTCTGGGCAGGTGGCCCGGTGGCTGTCAGGAATGGGGGTAAATACGTGGAAACAAAACTGCGGAGTGAGGTCATTTTAAAGGGCTGGTAACTTTACTATATATTTTTGTCTTTTATTTTACAGTCGGTCTTGTTTTCTGTCCTTTAATTTCCCAGGACGACGATAAAAGCTTTAGGAGGGCACCTTCTTGGAGAAAAAAATTTAGACCAAAGGACGTTCGTGGCTTGGCTGCTGGGTCTGCAGAGACTCTCCCCGCAAATTTCCGGGTCACTTCCTCTCTGTCCTCACCCTCTATGCAGCCAAAGAAGATACAGCTGGACGGTACGTGACGTCCCGCGCTGCCCCAGCCCCTCGGCGGTGGCACAGGAGGCTCGTTGGCTGGAACGTTAACAGTGGTGGAGAATGGCCGACCTGATGCGTAACGAGGCGTTCGGGTGCTGTGGCGTGCTCAGGCTTGAATGCTCTAAGATTAATCCCAATTCTGCTTCTCAAAGTCTCACAGCGATAGAGATTGTTTTAACGTTCCTGTCTGGTTGAATGTTAGCGTATCCTTCCAACTACTGAAGCTAGGCTTCGTGGGTGTCCTCCGGGCGTGGGACCAGCACCCACGCTTGCAAAGCTACGTATGTGATGGGCGGCCCTAGGGCGCTCGTTTATAAGATGGCAGCGCGGTGGCTTTCAAGCCGCGTCCCTCCCCCC
>NC_064808.1:2265750-2268097 GCF_023721935.1 Panthera uncia | reverse complement strand
CCCCCCCCCCCCCCCCCCCCCCCCCCCCCCCCCCCCCCCCCCCCCGGACTGCCCTCCACATTGCCCTCCACACACAGTTCCCACCTCCGTCCCTGTGCTGCTTCTCCGTGTCAGTACGTGTCATAAGAGGATGGAGAGAAGGAAGAGGGCGAGCCTGGGCTGTCCTCACGGAGCGCGGCCCGTCCTGTGGAACCCACATCGGCCGTGTAGTCGCCACGTCGGGTCGGGCCGGCGATCAGCCCTTGATCGTCCTTCTGCTTTGCGGCCGCGGCTGATGAGTTGAGTGTTTTGTAGGCCGATCTCCCGGCTCCGGCTACGTCCCACTCAGTGACAGCATTGGGAGCCAGATGCCCGGGTTAGAGCCCGGCTCTGCCACGAGGGAGGTGCGTGGCCTTGGGCCCTGGGCCTCAGCGTCCCCGTCTGTAGAGTGGTCGTCGCCCTGGTGTCTTCCTCATTGGTTGGCTGTGATGGCTCAGTGAGTCCCTCACAGGAAGCTTTTGGACAGGGTCAGGCATGTCCCGCGGGCCACTGTGGCGGTAGGCCTGTCGCAGACAACCACGCTCGCCCTCGATGGCCTTGGAAACCTGTACGGAGGACGTGGTTGTGGGGATCGTACGGTGTGGTTGTTACAGTTCCCTGCTATTGGCCCTGCCCGTACTTGGGTTTGTGAGTTTGGCTCTCGCTCTCCTCTGTAAAAACCAGGCGAAAGTGACTTATGTAAGGCCTTTACTGAGCTTTGAGTGCGGGCAGCATTTCCATTAAAAAACTCCTTCTCTTTGCCAGACTTCAATAATATGCTTAATGAGGGAGAAACCCAACTTTTCAAAAAATAGCATTCTCCTCGTGGAGCCCATAGCTAATTTTTATCAGTTTTCGTTGTAACTTAGCCTCCGCTCACTGCCCTCTGATTGTCCTCACGGCCTTATTACCATCTCCATCTTCAAAAACCACGTCTTGCGGGTTAAGTGTCAACGGTGATGTTTGGATTAGAGTTCGGGTAAACATAACTCGAGAGAAAGGCGTGGGGAGCGTGTCACGTGGCAGGGGGCTCCACACCCTCGTGTGCTGACTGAGCAAAGCCAGCACAGCGGGCGTCTTCGTGGCTTCCTAAAGCAGAATGAGTGCGGGGGGCCGCGGCGGGGGCTCATCCAGGTGCCCCGCGGCCGCCGGCAGCGCAGCTCGCGCCCCGGTGCCTCGGCCGAATATTGACAGGCTGTGTTCCCGCGGAACCTGCCGGAACACGGAACATGGACTCGGGAACCACACACACCCGCTGCGGAGGTTGGAAAACTCTGCCGTGCGGGGCGTTTGTTGACAAGAACAGAAGCCTCTGTTCTCATGCTGTTTCCGGCAGGAGCCGAGGCCGGGCTTCAGTGCTCTTAGCCGAGTCGCGGTCCCGCACCCCCTCCGGGGAGGGCAGAGCGGGCGTCAGGACGCCACTGGACTCGGTTTACCTTCACCCTTCAGTGGGCCGCTGGCATTCACTGGGTCATTCACCGCATACTCTCCTTACAGAGGATCGTTAGGGCTGAGGGAACAGTCCGGAAAAGTCGAGAACTCTAGAGGGTTTAGGGGGAAGAGAGTTACCGAGTCAGGAGTCGTCACGCGTGCAGATGGACGCGGCGAAGTTGTTCTCCTGGCATCTGCCGCCCCGTTGCTGTTTTAGAGCGAACTCCCAGGGAGTCCCCAGGCCGCTTGGGGGTGGAGAGAACCCCACTCGGAGGTGCCCCGGGAGCCCTCGGTGGGTGCTGCTGTGGGTGAGAGTGTGCGTGGCTGTGGCTGTACTAGTGCCCTCGTGTGACGTTTTGAGACTAACCGCATGCTGTGTTTGCACGCCGCCCCTCGTGCTGCTGGTCGGAGCAGGCAGCGTTTCGGGACCGCAGAGGCTGGATTCCGCCACAGTCAGGACTTACTCCTGCTGACGCCCCCTGTGGTGAGTAGAGGGCACCGTCCGTGCAGGCCGCAGGCGGGCACCCGTGTCCTGTGCACGCGATGTCCGTGGGCGCCAGGAGAGCGAGCCCACGCACGTTCACGTAGGGACTTTGAGAAATACACACACGCACGACACGAGCCTCTCTGCACCTGCTGAGAGGATCCTGGGGTTTGTGTGTGCTTCTTACACTTAATAAAGAGGTTGGTGTGGCCTCAGTTTTTCAGGGGAAAACTGTATTTCCACTCTCTCCTTAAACAAAAGAAGTTTGGCTTCAACGTCTGCTAATGTCTTCTGGGGTAGGGAGGCAGGATTGCAGCCGGAGCAGAAGGAAGGGAGCTGCTCTGAGCTGAGCTGACCACCGCCACCGCCCCCCCCCCCCCCCCCCCCCCCCCCCCCCCCCCGCCCCCGCGCCCC
>NC_064808.1:2263137-2265650 GCF_023721935.1 Panthera uncia | reverse complement strand
ACAACAAAATGGGGGGTTCAACCGGCCCCCACGCAACTGGATAGAGAGGGGGTTGTAGAATTTAATGTTTCTAATATAGGGGGGGGGGCACGCCTGGGTGGGGCCCCCCCCCCCCCCCCCCCCCCCCCCCCCCCCCCCGGTGTTCGGGAGCACGTGGCACTCGCTCTGCCTGGCCTGGTGGAGCTCCCAGGTCGGCAGGCGGCTGGCTGGCTTGTTTTAAATACACCTTCCTGAATGAACCAGGCCCCAGTGGATTCAATACCGTCATCACGTGAGTGATGGCGATGGCCTCTCAGTTGAGAGATTGGTTTTTAAACACGCAACAGCATTACCATCTGAGGGGCTGAGTTTGAACATGGAGATTTCGGGTGTGGGCCCAGGAGCCCGGCCCTCTTCTCCCCGGCTCTGAGCGGGGCGGCAGCCAGAATATTCGATGGGTGGGGGCTCCTGGCTGGCCCAGGAGGGGGAGCCTACAACCCTTGATCTTGGCGTAGTGAGTTGGAGCCCCACGTTGGGTGTGGAGATGACTTAAAATCTTTAAAAAAAAGTATTTGATTGGATTCTGTATGCTTTTTTTTTTTAATTGGTAACTTGTAGTCATATGCCAGAATGAAGTCAGTCAAAGAATTCTCGATGTGCAAAATGCTTCATGTTTTCTCTAAATTCTCGAAGCGCTTAAAACAGGAAGGGAGGGGCGCGTGTGCTGGGCCCCACCTGGGGCCCTGGAAGGTGCTGTTCGGGCTGCTGTCTTAAGAGTCGTTCTCTTGCTTTTATTTTCCAGTTTACCCACACTACTTCTACCGGTGATCGTGCAGCACTCTGAGTCCGAAGGGGACTACGTTTTAAAGTTCAGCGGGATCTTTAATCTGTTAATACTTGTTATATGGACCCTGAGATATTTTATTACAGAGTTTTTAATTAGTGAAGAATTCATGAATACCATAGAGAAAATATTTTAGAATTTAATGTTTCTTATATTTATGTAAACTTACGACTTCTTTTATATAGTTACTTACTTTTTCATGTATATCCAGGCTATAAATATCCTTTCCAATCAATTCATGGTCTTCTATCTAAGTTTAGTCTTTCAAATGAATGTACTGTAATGCTTGTATGTATAAATCCTATGAACAAATATAGGGCTTTTGTAAATTATGCATTTATTGTAATTATCATTGTTTAATTTTTTATTAATAAACCCTGACAGAGAAAAGGATTTTACCGCGTTTGTAAAATCATCGTGACACAGCGTGCATTTTCCTTGACAAATGTCACGTAGCTCTACAACAATCATTTTGAAATAATCAGACTTAATTTTGAGCAATTGTTGTATTTTAATGACTGACCTTGACTACACTTTTTCTAGCAAGAAATGCTTTATTCTGCAGTGTGAACAGATTAAAAATATCTGGTGTTAAATATCAGCTAATAAAACTGGGAGTGGAAGGGTTATCGGAACACTACGAACATCTCCTAGGACCGGTGAGCCCTTTCAGAGCCTTGTCCCTGGGGGCTGGGCAGCTTTTGCCTGGAGTGACCGGCAGGACCCGGGAGCTGAGGACCCAGAAAGCCTGGGCAGCGGGGCCTGGGCACCCCAAGCTCCCTGGCCCCAGAACTCTCAGAGGACCAATCAGGAAGCACTGGGCTCCCACCGTGGGGCAGGGTGCTGGGTGCCCACCCAGGAGGAGGGCGCGAGATCCTGGAAATAATGTAGTGCAACTCTAATAAAGGCCTTATTGTTCTTACGGAAATCAACTTTTTACATTTGTTTGTAAACATGTTTAAAGAGTGGACCTCGTCGTCCGTTTGTAGATTTTGATGCGACAGCCATTTCGGTTTATAGAAGTAGCAAATGTAACTTACTTTTTATGCGGCATATTAAAAAGCCAGCAAGAAATGTGCTCAGATCATGGTGTGTTATTTATTATGCAGCTGATACAGGGATAGAAACGGCATGTCTTTTTACATTTGGTTTCTGCTTTTAATTTACTTGTACAATTGACCGTTTCCGTTCTATTTTTTCTATTAATCTTTTGTGAACCTCCTGATTGTGTAACAAAGTATGTACAGTCTACTTTTGAACTATTTTTATCACAGTATTATTTATTGCTGTCTTTCAATACAGTAGTGAAGCGTTTCCCACTGCCAATAAAGAATACTGAGCATAAGCTGCCGTTACCTTGAGAAGTGGCTGCCGTGGTTTTCTCTCGTGCTCTGGGCCACGGAGGCACTTTTGCCACGTGGAAGGCCTAGTGCGGAAACCAGCTGATAGAATAACACAGCTGGAAGGTGGACGTACAGGATGGGGGTGTCCTCCGGAGGGCCGGGTGTCCGTGCCCCAGAGGAAGCGGCCCCGGGAGATCCGTGCAGCTGGGGGCCCAGGCGATAGGCCGGCAGGGCCAGGGGACTGGTCCACGGACAGGGCCGGCTGAGGCCGCCCCTCCTCCGGGCCGACGGGAGGCAGCGGTGCGCGTGCGCGTGCGCGTGCGCGTGCGCGTGCGCGTGCGCGTGCG
>NC_064808.1:2204334-2263127 GCF_023721935.1 Panthera uncia | reverse complement strand
GTGCGCGTGCGCGTGCGCGTGCGCGTGCGCGTGCGCGTGCGCGTGCGCGTGCGCGTGCGCGTGCGCGTGCGCGTGCGCGTGCGCGTGCGCGTGCGCGCATCCTTGGGCACACGCACGCCTTCCACCCTGTCTCCGCTCCGCTTCCATCGTCCGTGTGGGCTTTCCTCTCCTGGTGCTGTCCTCCCAAGGTCACAAGACGGTGCCCAGGGCCGCGTCCTTCCCCATCATCTCAGCCCCTGGGAACCTGCCGGGCTGCTTCTCCCGTAGCTCAGACCCAGTCGTGAGTCTCGTACCAGTCAGCGTGGCAGAGGGGAGGGTCCGCCCGCACTGGGGTGGGCAGCCCTCACGAGGCCACCGCGGGCGGCTCTGGCCCAAGCTCCCCGATGGCTCGGGTGACCGGACGGTTCCCTCCCTCTGTGCCGCGTAGAGCGTATGGCCATCCGGTCCGGGGATAGACGCCCTGGGCCGTGGGCCGTGTGGGGTGGGCACTGCTGAAGACAGCTCGGTTCTCACCTTCCTGTTCTGTGTCTCCTGCCAGGGCCGACCGGCTGCTCCCGTGAAGGCCGCGTGTTTTCTTCATGTGGGGTCATACTTTCCATCCCCGGTCCCTCAGGGCATAGGTAGGTCACTCTGTGTCTTCCTGTTCAGAACCTGTGCTGGCTGATCTTTATTTTCTGCATTTCCTAGTCGTTAGTGTGAAGTGTGAGATTTTTCTTATTTATTTTTTTTAACGTTTATTTTTGAGACAGAGAGAGACATCATGAATGGGGGGAGGGTCAGAGAGAGAGGGAGACACAGAATCGGAAGCAGGCTCTGGGCTCCGAGCTGGCAGCACAGAGCCCGATGCGGGGCTCGAACTCACGGACCGGGAGATCGTGACCTGAGCCGAAGTCGGACGCTTAACCGACTGAGCCACCCAGGCGCCCCGTTAAGTGTGAGATTTGAAACAGCGGAGTGCTTCCTGGCTTTTTACATCCAACATTCCGTTTTTCCCCATCAAATCTGGGCAAGCCTTGGGCGTCTGAAAGTTTCTGGAAACAGCCCAATTCACCAGGGTTCATTAAGTTGCAGGTGTTTTAGTAAAACTTAGTGTGGTGATTCCACTTTTGCCTGAAAACACGCGTTGGCCATACTTGGCTGTGCCCCGCCCCTGTCACCCCCCCCCCCCCCCCCCCCAAATGTTCCTGCTGCCGAGCCACAGGCCTGCCGGGGGGTCCCAGGGAAGACTCTTGACTCCTCCCACGGCCACACGCTCCTCCTTGAGGCCCCTCTACCCTCATCACTGCTGCCCTTAAGGTCCTGTCTCGGGTCTCCCGTCCCGCGTTCTGAAGGTAACTGTGGCCCCCCGCGCTCCCCCTCGCCTTTTGCCAGCGGGGTCCCGCCGCCGCCCGGACGGGTGCTCCGCGGGAGGCGGAGGGGTCTGGCCCCCCCGGCCTCTGCAGAGGGGCAGCAGGCGCCTGCGCATGGGCGGTTGGTGCCGCCTTCCTGACGCGGCGGCTTCGCTGGGTGGGTTTCTCCAGATCTCAGACGCTCCCCTCTCTCGCCTTCCCGTCGGCCCGGGTTCTGCTGTTTCTCGTCCCTGTCGCCCTGCTGCACCTTTCGCAGTCCCGGCTCGAGGCTGTCGCGGTGTCCGCACCACCCGGCACCTGGGCAGAAACAGGCCGGGGGAGGGGAGGCTCCGTCCTTGCCCAGCTTGGGTACCGCACCCCCTCTCGGTGCACCTCACCTGCCGCCTCTCGTAGGAACCTTCGTCCTTGGGGCGCCTGGGTGGCTCAGTCGGTTAAGTGTCCGACTTCGGCTCAGGTCACGGTCTCACCGTTCGTGGGTTCGAGCCCCGTGTCGGGCTCTGTGCCGACAGCTCTGTGTTGGAACCTGCTTCCGATTCTGTGTCTCCCTCTCTCGATAACCCCCCTCCGCCCATGCTCTCTCTCTGTCTCAAAAATAAAAAACTTTAAAAAAAATTTTTAAAGATTTTTTAAAAGTAACGTAAATGGATTTAAAATCTTTTAAGTAGGTGCGCCTGGGAGGCGCAGTCCTTTGAGCGTCCAACTCTTGATCTCAGCTCAGGTCGTGATCTCACAGTTTGTGTGTTTGAGTCCCGCCTGGGGCTCTGCGCTAACGGCACGGAGCCTGCTTGGGATTCTCTCCCTCTCCCCTCCTGCGCTCACGCATGTGCTGTCAAAATAAGCTCTAAAAAAATTAAAAAACTAAATAAAAAACTTTTTAATTTTGATGATCGTGGTGACTAAGGGATTGTGACATTGCACAACTAGAGGGCTGAAGACGTCTTAGTCTCTCCAACACCTTATTTTGTTTTTAATTTTTATGTTAATTTAAATTTTTTTTAAGTTTATTTATTTAGAGAGAGAGAGAGAGAGAGTGGAGGAGAGGAGGAGAGAGAGAGGGAGTGAAAATCCCAAGCAGACTCTACACTGTCAGCAGGGAACCGACGTGGGGCTCGATCTCATGAACTGTGAGATCATGACATGAGTTGAAATCAAGAGTCAGATGCGAAACCGACTGAGCCACCCAGGTGACCCTAATTTCTATTTAGTTTTAAAGATTTTAAGTAGTCTCTGCCCTCAGCGTGGGGCTCAAACCCATGACCCTTAGATCAAGACTTGCATGGTCTACCAACTGAGCCACCTGGGTGCCCCTGTTTTATTTATTTATTTTATTTTTGTTAATGTTTATTTACTTAGAGAGAGAGAGAGAGAGAGAGAGAGAGAGAGAGAGGGAGGGAGGGGCAGAGAGAGAGGGAGACGCAGAATCGGAAGCAGGATCCGGGCTCCGAGCTGTCAGCACAGAGCCCGACGTGGGGCTCGGACTCCCGAACCGTGAGATCGTGACCTGGGTGGAAGTCAGAGCTCAAGTGACTGAGTCCTCCCGGTGCCTTCCTGTTTTTAATTTTTTGCTCACAGTGACAGCATGCACACTATTTCCAGGGAAACCGTGGCTGCCCCCGCTCTGGTTCTGACTGCCCTCCCTACCCCGTGTGCTCCTGTTCTTTCCATTTCCTCCCCTTGCTTCCCTACTAGCTCCTGTGTGCTCAGTGTGGGCCCCGGCCCATCCGTCTCAGATTTATCTCGTGGCATCTAGGCAATAAAGCATTATTTATGGCTCAGCCACATGGATTGCTAGGACTACAACAGAAAGGGCTCGCGGTGCCACCGTATGGCCCGGTATTTACACGTGAGCTAACCCAACCTCTGCGACTTCTATGCCCTGGGTTAGGTCGGGGTATGCGTCAAACATTAACTGACCGTGTGGGTTGATACTGGCGGAAGCTGGGTGATGGATTCGTGAGGGTTTACGGTCTACCCTCCTTTGGCATTTGTGCAGAAGTTTCTAGAATGGAAAACGTTAGTAGTTGTTTAGGGATCCCCTCCGTGCAATAGACGGTCTCAGCCTGGACGGACTGCTCCCTGGCCCTCCCTTTGGAACGTAACGTAGCCCGGGTTCGAACTCTGAGCCGCACCCGGCAGCGGAGACACATCTCCCGCCACAAGTCATCACCCACGTGCTACACGTCACGATTCCATCTTGACCCAGCTTTACGCATTTTGATACGTGTGACATCAGGACGCGTCCTGCAAGTGGTGACATCTTAGACTTGCTGAAACGCGGCATATGACGACGTCACAGTCACGATGGGAGGCAGGTGCTTCCCTACAAGTCCCGTTGAGAGGGTGGAGTCTAAGGCCTCCCCTTGAGCCTGGGCCAGCCTCAGTGACGGAGTTGACCAAATGGATATGTAGATGCGATGCTCAGGGACGCTGAACTGAGACCATCAGGAGCCCGACAGAAACCAGCCCCCAGAGGTGCCTGGGGAGCTCAGTCGGTTAAGCATCCAGCTCTTGGTTTTGGCTCGGGTCATGATCTCACGGTTTCTGAGTTCGAGCCCCGTGTCCGCCTCTGAGCGGACAGTGTGGAGCCTGCTTGGGATTCTCTTTCTCTCTCTCTCCCTCTCTCTGTCCCGCAAATTAATTAAAAAAATAAAATAAAATAAAACAGCCCCTAAGTAAGAAGTCCAAGTGCCTGTTGTATGTGCCCAGCATCTTAGGAGGCCACACTGGACCTCTGGTCCCCAAAGACAGGATGGGGAGAGGCAATGAGAATCTCTCCCCAAGAGTCCGAACCAAAGCCCCAGGCACATGGCCCCAGTCATTTCATCCCAGCCGTGGCTAGCCATTTGAGCCACCGAAGCTGGGGCTCCCCTGGAAACAAAAATGAGCCATTGCCCCGTGCCCTGCCCCAACGTCCCCTCCACGGAACCGCAGCATCATCAAATGGCCGTTTACTGTTAACTTTGGGGTGGTTTCTCACACAGCAGCAGATAATCGCAACTCCTGTGGATGCACGAACGGTTACACTTTCTCTTCTGCTGCCTTCTGTTTTGCACGCTGCCTTTCCCCCCCAGGAATCTGATTCATAATCCACTAAAGGATCACCATCTGCTCTGCTTTTTTATCTGCTGTGTGAAAATCCACCCCCAAACTCCGTGGTAGTAACCAGCAATGATCCCTCGTTTGTCCCGATTTGGTGGATTGCCAGTCGGGGTGGCTCTTCTGCCAGATCTTCCTGGATTCGCCGGCTCCCCACGTGGTGGTGGTCACCGGCCCCTAGTGCCGACTGCAGGCTGGGGCGCCTGAGTTCCCGCTCCCGCGGCTCTCCCACACTCCGCGATGCAGCCTCAGGTTCCGGGAGTGCAAGATCAGACACTAAGGTGTCCCAAGGGCTGGACCCCTTAGCGGTGTATGTAGAACTCAGGCAGTGTCAATTCTGCCACATTATATTGGTCAGAACAAGTCACCAGCCCAGCCACGACTTCAGAGGTTGCGGGAGTAGACCCCATCTGGCTCTGGACAGCAGGCACAACAATGTCACCGCTGTGAGGTGTGTGTGTGTCCCCAAATTCCTGTGTTGAACCTCGTGCCCAACATGATGATACTCGGTGGCAGGCCCTCTGGGGGGTGCTTAGGTCCCGCGGGTGGAGACCTCTTGCCAGGGCTCTTGTAGAAGGGACCCCGGAGGGCTCCCTTGCCCCTTCTGCCACGTGAGGACACGGCGGGAAGGCGGCCATCTGCGAATGGCCGGCTCTCCTCGGACGCCAGTCTGCTGGCACCTCGATCTTGGACTTCGGGCCGCTAGAACCGTGAGAAATACGTTTCTGTGGCCCGTAAGCCGCCTCTTCGGTGCTTTTCTGTGACGGCGACCCAGAGGGACCAGGACCGTCAGGCTGCAAGGAGGCGTGGACGCGGGAGCGCGGTTCACTCGGGGCTCCAGCGGCCCGTCTGCTTCAGCTGCCACAGCCCTGCACTGTCCCAGTGGGCCCTGTCCTCACAGGTGTCCCTAGACTAGGGAGGCCGCGAGAGATTTCACTACAAGGAGGAAGTAGATGTGGCAACGGACGCTTCGGTGTGAGTGAGGCGAGGACTGCAAGCTACGTTCGGGAGGGAGAAGGGCCACAAGCAGGTCGTCGCCTCGGGTCTCCCGAAGGACCGGCCCGGGCAGCACCTTGGCTTTGGCCCAATGACCCTGCCGTCAGACCTCTGGACCCCAGAACTCTAGGAGAAGAAACTGGGGTGGTGGTTTTTTGGGGATTTTTTGAGCGGCTACATTTGTCCTAATTTGTCACAGCAGCCAGAGGAAAGTGACCCCCTTGGCCGCCACACCATCCCATAGCGTGGGGGGTCCATGGGGGTTTCCGGGGGCCGGGCCCAGAACCCGCCGCTCCGCACCCATGTCCGAGTGAAGCCGAGAGCCATCCTGTAGCGACACATGCCCGGTTGGTAGGGAAGAAGGGCATGGTGGGGGCGGGGGGGGGGACCGTCACAGCTCCAGTCTCTGCCACACCCTCGGAGGCATTGGGCCTTCTTGGTGACGCAGATACCGGGTGCTTCCCCCCACCCGGCTGCAGTGACCTTTCCAGTCTTCTGTACAGACGGGGCGGCGGGGGGGGGGGGGGGGGGGGCTCAGGCCCAGCAGGCATGCGGCCTTGGCCCCCCCTCAGCACTTCGCACGTTTCTTCGTTTCTGGTCCGCGGAGACGCTCAACTCACTTTTGAGCCTGGCTGTACGTCTGTGCTTTGCAAACGTGTGTTGTGTCTGCAGTTGCCATGGAGCCAGCCAGTCCCTGCCTCCTGCAGGACAGGAGCCGTGCGTCAGAGGGGGCAGCCGCCGCGTCTTTTCACCCGGGAGTCTCCCGGAGGCTCGCTCGGTTCTCCACCCAGCAGCCAGAGCCCTCGTTGGGAGTCACAAACGCTCATGCCGCCCTCCCGCCACAAAATCTCCAGGAAGCCTTGGTTGTCCTTGTCAGAAAAGTGGAAGCAATGACACCCGCCTTGCTGAGAGGACGTAGCAGCTTTGGGGGGGGGGGGGAGTGGGAGTGACTGCTCATGAGCTGGGTTTTGTTGGGGATGAGAACGTCCAGGGTGCCTGGGTGGCTCAGTTGGTTGGGCTCAGGTCATGATCTCACAGTCGGTGGGTTCGAGCCCCGCATCGGGCTCTGTGCTGACAGCTCGGAGCCCAGAGCCTGCTTCCGATTCTGTGTGCCCCCCTCTCTCTGCCCCTCCCCGGCTCGTGCTCTGTCTGTCAAAAATAAATCTTAAAAAAAAATTAACAACAACAAAAAGCCAATGTCCTAAAATTCTCTTGTGGTCACGGTCGTTATCAGCCTGTGACTATACCGAAAACTACGGGATTACAGCAACAATATATTGGGACTTCCTCAAGATAAAAAGCTTCTGCACAGCGAAAGGAAACAATCAACAAAACGAAAAGGCAGCCTCCAGAAGATATTTGCAAATGACACATCTCATAGAGAGTATCTAAAATACATGAAAAACTTGTAAAACTCAACACCCAAAAAACAAATAACCCAGTTACAAAATGTGCGGAAGACTTGGCCAGACACTTCTCCAAAGAAGACAAAACAGATGGCCAACGGACACATGAGAAGATGCTCAGCATCGCACATTGTCAGGGAAAGACAAAGCAAAACCACAATGAGATGTCACCTCACACCTGTCACAGTGGCTAAACTCAACAACCCAAGCAACAGCAGGTGCGGGTGGGAATGCAAACCAACGCAGCCATTCTGGAAAAGAGTGTGGAGGTTCCTCAAAGAGTTAAAAAAATAGAACTACTCGGGGCGCCTGGGTGGCTCAGTTGGTTGAGAGTCTGGCTTCGGCTCAGGTCATGATCTTGTGGTTCGTGAGTTCAGGCCCCACGTCGGGCTCTGTGCTGATGGCTCGGAGCCTGGAGCCTGCTTTGGATTCTGGATCTCCCTCTCTCTCTGCTCTCCCCCCGCCCCCACCACTGACACTGTCTCTCTCTCCCTCGTGCAAAAATAAATAAAAAAAGACAAAGCTACCCTACAGTCTAGCAATCACATTAGTGGGTATTGACCCAAAAAGTACAAAAACACTAATTCAAAGGGATGCATGCATCCTTCTGTTTATTGCAGGGGTATATTCAACGGCCAAGATATGGAAGCAGCCCAGGTGTCCATCGACTGATGAATGAATAAAGATGCGGGATGTATACAGCGGAGTATTATTCAGTCATCAAAAAGAATGAAATCCTGCCATTTCCAACAACGTGGATGGAACTAGAGCGTATTATGCTAAGCGAAATAAGGCAAAGAAAGACAAATACCATATGATTTCACTCATGTGGAATTTAAGAAACAAATGAGCAAAGGGGGCGGAGAGAGAGAGAAAGCCAAAAACAGACGTTTAACTCTAGGGAACAAACTTGAGGGTTGATGGAGGGAGGTGGGTCAGAGATGGGCTAAACGGGTAGGGGGAGATTCAGGGGGGTACTTGTGATGAGCACTCGGTGTTCTTTGTAGGTGATGAATCGCTATATTGCACACCTGAAACTGATATTGCACTGAATGTTAATTAGAATCTGAATAAAAACTTAAAAAAACCACTTGTACTTCAAAAAAAAATTATTTTTAATGTTTTTATTTTGTTTTCAAGACAGAGACAGAGCATGAGTGGGGATGGGGCAGAGAGAGAGACACAGAATCCGAAGCAGGCTCCAGGCTCCGAGCCGTCAGCACAGAGCCCGACGCGGGGCTCCAACTCACAGGTTGTTAGACCATGACCTGAGCCGAAGTCGGAGGCTCAACCGACTGAGCCCCCCAGGCGCCCCAAGAGAATTTAACTTCCTAAATGTCTCTTGTATCTACTCCCTTTTCTCCATCTTACCTGCCACCACCCGTTTGCCTGAACTGGCTGTACTAGGCTCCTTCCTGGCCCTCTTCCCATCCGTTCCCCACACTGCAGCCAGAGGGATCTCATTACAATTCAAACTTTATGATGTCTCGTCTATGCTTAACTTTAAGGACTTCCCATTTATCTTAGAATCAAGATCAAGGTCCTTGTGTGCCCTGCCAGCCTCTGCATGACCTGGCTCCGTCTTCCCCCGCTGTCCTGCTTCATCACCATGCTTCTGCTACACTGAACTTTCTTCAGTTCCTCTGCCTCAGGGCCTTTGCACATGCTGTTCTCTCTACCTGGAAAATTCTACCCTCCTTCCTTCTACTTGGCCTTCAGATCTTGGTCCAAATGTTAATTGCTCAGAGACTCCTTCTCTGATCTCCTGGGTGAGTCCAGGTCCCACCTTTTCTCCAGAACGATTTCACAACACCTTTGCCTTCTTTATTGCATTTATTCTGTTTCTTAGTTATGTATCTGCGTGATTATGCCTGACTTCCTTTCTAGGCTGAAGGACCCTGCGGCCAAGGTCCATGTTTAACCTGCCGAACTTCTCTTGATACATCTGTGGCCTTCTCTGGATGCACAGGAGGGTGGGTCGGTGGAAGATGAGGTGACCCACTAAGGATGGGCGGGTGGATGGGCGAAGAAATGGTGCGTGGATGGACAGATCATAGCTGTCTGATGGATGGGTGGGTGGATGAAGGGCGGACGGCTGGGTGAGTGCGTGAATGGAGGGTGGGTGGAGGGACGGATGGATGGTCGGACGGGGAGGGCGGGGGATGATGCGTGTGCTCCTTCGCTTGCCTGGCGCACGTTCCTTCCACCCGGGCCGGGCCGGGAGACCTGGAATCCTCACCCGATCGCAGTCCGAGCGGCCGCCCCGCGGCACTTCCTCCTGGCAGAGGGCACGTCAGGCCTGTCTGGCGGCCCGCACCCGGGCGGAGCCCGCGTCGGCGCCGACGGAGGGCGCGGCCCGGGCCACGTGGGCGCGGGAGGCCGCTCCCGGCCGTGGGGTCCGCGGCGGTGGACCGCGGGGGCGCGGGGCGGGGCCTTGCCGGGACCCGGATGCGGCCCCGCCTCCCCGCCGCGGAACCGGAAGCGGAGCCGGGCGCCGGGAGCAGCGGGCGCGGCGGGGCCGGGACCGAGCGGGCCCGGACGGACCCCAGGCGGCGGTGAGCGAGCGCGGCCTCCTCCGGGGGGGGCGGGGGGGGGGGGGCGGCCGGCTTCTCTGCCTCGTCCCTCGGGCGCCGCCAGCCCCGGAACGGGAAGGAAGCGGCGGTCGCTGCGGTCTCGCCGCTCTTCCGCTCGCGGTTTCGGGCGCGGGGGGAGCTCGGGCGAGGCGTCCCCGGGCCGGGCGGGCGGCTGAGGTGTGGGGTCGGGGCTGCGGACCGGACGGGGGGGCGGGAGGGTGCGACGGGGGTGGGGGTGGGGGGCCTCGGCGCTGGAGGGGATGGGGGAGGCCCGAGGGGGAGGGGCCGGGGGTCTGGGCGAGGTGGGGCGGGAGAGGGGCCCTGTGGGGGAGGAACGGGGTCGGGGGGAGGGGGGGCCGGGGTCGGAGGGGCGGGGTCCCAGAGGCGAGAATCCGGCGGGGAGCGGCGGGGGTCGCGGGGGCAGGGGAGGGGCGGATCCGAGGGGTCGGGGGTCCTCCCGCAGCCCGCACCTTCCGCGAGGTTGTGCAATCAGGTCAGTGGGAGTGCGGCGAAGTGCGCCCCTGCGGCAAGTTGCGAGGCTCTAAATTTGGGGCAGCCCCTCCTCTGGGTATGTTGGAAGTCACCGGAAAGGTGCTTTGGGGCTTTCTGCGTGTTCTGTTTCCATCGCTTGCACGTTACGGGCGCGCGATCCCCCCCGCTGGAGGGGCGGAGGGGGGGGGGGAGAGGGGACCGGGCTTCCTCGGGCTGGAATCCGTGGCCTTGTGGGGCCTCTCGGGGAGGAATGCCATTTTCCGCTGAGCGCAGTTCTGGAGGCCTCCCCTCCCCGGCCCGCCCTGCGGGCGCCGCGCTCCTTCAGGGATTAACCCCCTGGGTTCTGGCCGCGCGGGGTTCCGCCCAGCAGGCCCGGCCAGCCCGGGGCTGTCGGGCAGGCCCCTCCTGGCCTGCCCCCCTCTGACCGCCTGGTGAGTCACTGCCCCGGTGTCTCTCTGGCTCTCTCGGAAAAGCAGTCCCAGATCCTGAAGGAGCGGGAAGCGTCCTGAAGGTCACTTCCGGACCCAGGAATAAAGGGGGAGGGGGATGCCGACTCCGGTTGGACCCTGGGTCTCCCAGTCACTACAGCCTTTGCCTTCCAGTGGAAGCATTTGGACGGGCTCATCTTTAGAACACTTTTAAGTGCGTGCGTTTGGTGATTCAGACTTAGGTGGGTGCCTTGCAGCACAGGTAAGGTGCTCAGAAAGGGCGTGGTTGAGTGCGCGAATCTTCCGGGCCCTGCCCTGCGTTGCACTGTGCCAGCCACGGGTGGACTGGGTCATAGTCCCTGGCCTTCACCTTGTGGGCGTGCACGCGGGCGCTCTGAGCAGAGGACGGCACACAGGCCCAGACCCCACCCCCGGCCCCCCCCCCCCCCCCCGGGCGTTCCTCTGGCGGGGCGTGGGCGTCCGGGACCCCTGTGTTGGCTGCTCAGATGCCTTTTCGCTCTCTGCTCCTCTGCCCCAGCGAAGGCAGCGAGGTTGCTGCAAAGTGAATTCTGTCCCATCATCTGAAACTTTGTCCTGTAGAGTTTCCCACTCTGTGTGGCAGCGCGAGCTGAGTTCATGCTGGTGTGGTGTCGGTGGGCACGTGTGACGTTTGCAAGGAAGGTCTGTTCATGGTGAACAGCGAACAGTGTTTCTGGGTGACCGTTTCACTGAGATATAATTCACATACCGTGTGGTTCACTCATTTAGAGGGTTCGATTAAGGGGCGACCGGGTGGCCCAGTCGGTTGGGTGTCCGACTTAGGCTCAGGTCGTGATCTCCCGGTTGAGGAGTTCGAGCCCCGCGTCGGGCTCTGGGCTGACAGCCCGGAGCCTGGAGCCTGCTTCGGATTCTGTGTCTCCCTCTCTCTCTGCCCCTCCCCTGCTCGTGCTCTGTCTCTCTCTGTCTCAAACATGCAATAAACATTAAAAAAAGTTTTTTTAAGGGTTCCATTAAATAGTTTTCTAGTCTAGTCACAGAGTTGAGCAGCCATCGGTCGCCACGATGAGTTTTAGGGCAATTCTGGCACCTCACGAAGAATCCCTGTTACCCTCCCTCCAGTGCCAGCAACCACCCGTGTACTTTTCGTCTCCATAGACTTGGTCGCTCTGGACATTGCACGTACACGGGACTGTATAATACACTGTCTTTCGCTGCCTGGCTGCTTTGCTTCGCGTGTTTTCACGTCATCGTGTCGCGGGGCATCCGGCCTTCACTCCCGTTTCTTGCCAGATCCTCTTCCCTCCTACGAGTGGCTCACGTGGGCCGGTTACGTAACACGGGCGTTGGCATCGTGTTTGCTTTGGGGCTGTCGTGAAGGATACTGTGCGCGTTCCGTGCAGGTTGGTGTGCGGACGGAAGTTGTCGTTTCTCTCGCGTCCGACTCTGGGGGTTGGAACCCCTGGGTCATTTGGTAACTGTGTTTAAGCTTTTGAGGACCTGCCACACGGTGCCTCGCTTTGCATTCCCACCCGTGGGGTGAGGCGGCTCCGGTTTCTTCACACCCCCCTCGAAGTTGTTATTGGCCGTGTCTTTGGTTTCAGCCGTCCTGGAATGAGAGGCTCGGTATCTGCTGTGTCTTGAGTTGCGCTCCCTTGACGGTTCACCATCCCGGGTATCTTTTGTGAGCTTAGCAGCTAGCAGCTTATGTGAGTAGCTCTCTTATCTCTGGGGAGACGTCTATTCAGGTCCTTCCCCGTTTTGCAGTGTGGTCAGGCGTCCTTTATATTAATGCAGTTGCAGGAATTCCTGACTTGTTTTGGACATGGGACTAGGGAACAGTCTCCCCTGTTCTGTGAATTGTCCTCGCGCTCTTGATGGCGGCTTCTGAAGCACAGAGTTTCACATTTCGTCCATTTTATCTGTTCTTTCCACTTCTTCTTCGTGCTAAGAACTGTTGCCAAATTGGAGGTTATGAAAATCTAGTCCTGTGTTTCCTTGTAAGAGCTTAATAGTTTACGCTTAAATGTTAGATCTTTGACCGGTTTTTGTGTGCGGTGTGAGGTCGGGGGCCAAAGGCATTGTGTTTGGGTGTAAACCAACATGCAGGCTTTTATGTTTTCAAACAGTGATCCTTGCGATGTTTTTTAAAAAAATCGTTTTTACTTTAGAATTTGGAGGCCTCACATCTACTAATTTGTTGTAGATGTGAGGCCATCACTGGCTGCTCTTGTGTGGATGTTTCTAGATGTTTGCCGATGACGGTAACAACTTCGGTACCTGGCGTGTGCGGAGCAGCCCGCAGAAGTTAGGGTGTCCAGAGGGGACTGGGGAGAAGGCGGGCGTGAACCGTAGGGTCAGGAACTCAGTAGGAAATGGAGCGTGAGGAAGGCTGGCAGAGCACCGCCGCTGTGGCTCCTGGTCTGTGACGCAGCTGCTCGCGGGTGTAAGCGGCGTGTGCTCGGGACTGGCTTGTTTCTAGGGAACGAGGGGACTTTCTTCCTCTGCTCCGTAATGTCCAACCGTGCGGTGCCTGTCGAGGCTGCCGTATGGTTTTCGGGAGTCGGTGGGGAGTCGGTGGCTTGACTAATTGGAGTCTTGATCTCTGTGCAGTAACCGTAACGTTCATTAGAAGTGCAGCCGGCTTCTCCCTTGCTCCCCGAGTCACCCCGCTTCTCATCCAGACAGCAGTCCCCGGGCTGTGTGTCGCCCGGCCGCATCACGGTCCCTTTCAGAGAGGTTTCCTTAGCTTTTTTATTTGTTAATGTTTATTTATTTTTGAGAGAGGGAGACAGGGTGTGAGCCGGGGAGGGGCAGAGAGAGAGGGAGACGCAGAATCCAAAGCGGGCTCCAGGCTCCGGGCTGTCAGCACACAGCCCCACACGGGGCTCGAACCCACGAACCTTGAGATCATGACCTGAGCCAAAGTCGGATGCTTAAACGGACTGAGCCACCCAGGTGGCCCTCTGTGTGTGTGTGTGTGTGTGTGTGTGTGTGTGTATGTGTGTGTGTGTGTGTGTGTTTTAACTCACGGTAATAGATTTTATTACTTTTAACAATGTCTTTTTTAAAAAAAAAAAAGATTTTTTAACGTTTATTAATTTTTGAGACAGAGAGAGACAGAGCATGAACGGGGGAGGGGCAGAGAGAGAGGGAGACACAGAATCGGAAGCAGGCTCCAGGCTCTGAGCCATCAGCCCAGAGCCCGACGCGGGGCTCGAACTCACGGACAGCGAGATCGTGACCTGAGCTGAAGTCGGGTGCTCAACCGACTGAGCCACCCAGGCGCCCCAGCAATGTCGTTGCGAAGGCCGACAGAAGACGTATGCTGGCAGGTTGCAGCAATAATGTCTGTTTGCACGAAGGGAAAACTTTATGCAGCTATAAAACGATGGAGACTTGTTGTTTTGTGTATTTTCTCAATGTGTCCGGAGACCGGTTGAGCTTTTTGGTTAGTAGAGTGCGCTCCCTCCCTCCCTCCTCTCAGATTTCTTCCCAAAGCCGTGTGACGTGCGGGAGGAGGTCACGGATTCCTGAGAGGCTCTGCACGCGTGACGACTTGCCCAGAGAGGCTGGCGGCAGACGTCCTCCTGAGCTTTTTCTTCTTCATCGTGTTACAGACGGAATCGCTCCAGATGCCTGGAATTTCCTCATCGGATCACTGCGTTTCAGACAGGGACCTGTGAGCAGCCTTTCACCTTGGGGCGGGAAGAAAGGTCTGTGCCTTGTCGCCATTGTGTCCTCTCCCCTGGGGCCAGTGGGGTGAGTCCGTGAGCCGGGAAGGGGAGGGGATTCCCTTTGGGTCTGTGGGGACAGTAATTTGCTGGGAGGATATTTTGTTGTTTACATAAAAAGTGAAGTCAGGAGGGCGCCTGGCTGGCTCTGTTGGAACAGCACGTGACTCTTGACCTTGGGGTCACTGCGTCGTGAGTTCGAGCCCCATGTTGGGTGTAGAGATTACTTGCGAATAAACGAGTCAATGACGTTTAAGAAGTCAAGCCCAGTTTCCAGTGTGGCCTGTGGTTTCGAAAGAGAGCTCGAGCTGGGGAGCAGAAAGCGGGTGGAGGGTGGGTGCGGCTCCCAGGCAGGGTGTGAGGAGGCAGGCACAGGTGCTCTCTCTGCCCTCTGATGAAGCAGGCTTCCAGAAGGACTAGGGAAGGTGGGGCCCTGCCGTGTTGTCCTGATGGGTCTAGAGCAACGGGCAGAGATCTCTTTCGCCTTCAGCTTCCGGGGAGAGTCGGCCTCACCGGCCCTCCCCAGAGACCCTGTCCTTTCATGTGACTGTCTCCTCTGGCCCGAACCGCAGGCAGCTGAAGTCCTGCAGTTGGGTGGCGTCTTTCCAGCTCGGGGCCACGGGCACACTTGACTGGAGACGAAGAGACTGGGGGCAAATCTCACGACTTTCAGTCATCCATTCTTTCCTCTGTGAATGGGCGCCCCAGGACCATGGTCTGCTTTGCCCCTCCCGGGCTGAGAGTTGAGTCTGTTTGCTGTCTAAAATCGTGTCAGCCGGGGCGCCTGGGTGCCTCCGTTGGTGAAGTGTCCGACTTCGGCTCGGGTCACGATCTCACGGTTCGTGGGTTCGAGCCCCGCGTCGGGCTCTGTGCTGATGGCTCGGAGCCTGGTGCCTGCTTCGGATTCTGTGTCTCCCTCTCTCTGCCCCTCCCCCACTCGCACTGTGTCTCTCTGTGTCTCACAAAAACAAACGTTAAAAAAAATTTTTTTTTTTACATCGTGTCGACAGCAGATTACATCTGGGAAGTTGTTGCCGGGCTTTGCGACACCTAGACAGAAGGGAGCGAGGTTCGAGGTGGCCTTGAGGGGACAGTGTGGATCCTGCCTTACCTGCTAGCAAACTGTTGCCTGTTCAGGAGACAGTGACAGGAGTCGCATCTGGGGACTTGAGAGCTGTGCCCCGATTTGCCCCTCGCTGCCACCCGGATTTGGACTTGAGACCCACTAGAGGAGGGGGCGGGTCCAGACGGGCTTTCGTTGTGGCTGAATTCAAGCCACAGGAGCACCCGTGTGGCACCCCACAAAGCGCCCACTGAGTGTCCCCGGTTCAGACACGTGGCTGGAACTCCTGGGTGATCAACTTAAAACAGTGTTTCAGTTGCTTCCTGGTCGAGGTGAAATCTTACCAGTGCTTGTATGGAAAATGAGCCCGTTCTCACACATGGGTTTCTCTTGAAATCCTTAAAAGTTTGATTTTACCTTCGCAGTCAGGAAAAGTCTTGTCTCGTTCAGGTGTGAGGCCGCTGTCCCTGGTCTCTGTGCCAGATGGCCCCTTCTGGCGCTGACGTGCTGGAGGAGGAGTGGACAGCCCATGAGAGAGAGAGAGAGAGAGAGAGAGAGAGAGAGAGAGCAAGAACGGGGGAGGGGCGGAGAAAGAGGGAGACAGGATCCGAAGCGGGTTCTGCGCCGACAGCACAGAGCCCGACGTGGGGCTAGAACTCATGAATGGCAAGATTGTGACCTGAGCCAAAGTTGGACGCTTAACAGACTGAGCCCAACCCCCCCAGGTGCCCCTGGAGGGATTTTTTTTTTTTTTTTTTTTAATTTTTAACATTTATTTATTGAGAGAGCGTGAGCAGGGGAGGGGCAGAGAGAGAGGGAGACACAGAATCTGGAACGGGCTCCAGGCTCTGAACCGTCAGCACAGAGCCCGACGCGGGGCTCGAACCCACGAACCGCGAGATCATGACCCGAGCTGAAGTCGGACGCTTGACGGACGGAGCCACCCAGGCGCCCTCGGAGGGATGTATTCTTCATGGATGATGTCAATGCACGCGTGACTTTCTTATCTTCCAGAACACTTTCCCACTTGAGTTGAAGCCGGAATGTTTCTGATGCTCAGATGCCACTTGAGAGCGGTGTTAGAAATCTCACACGATGTTTCTTTTGCGTCTGATGTCATTCCCACACGGGGTTGTGGGTGGGCATTTGGTGGCCCGGCCGCCCAGTCCCCCGAGCTCCGAGATGTCATGCTGTGGCCAGAGAGCTTGTCGGCTGGCCTCTGAGAGCCGTTCTCCCAGGCCTCCCTGACCCCGGGCCCTGCTCTTTCAGATGTGGAAAGCTTCGGCGGGCCACGCCGTGACCATCCCCCAGGACGACGGGGGCGCCGATGACTGGGAGACCGACCCCGATTTTGTGGTATGAGTCACCAGCCTACCTCTGTGTCGCTTTTCCCAGAAGCGATTTTCTTCCTGTTTCCGTTCGGGTTGTCCGTGTGTCTTACAGGCCCGCGTGGGCCTCACTCCTCACTGACTTCTCTTTCCAGAACGACGTGAGTGAGAAGGAGCAGAGATGGGGGGCCAAGACCGTGCAAGGGTCTGGGCACCAGGAGCACATCAAGTAAGAGACTCTTAATGTTGGTATGAAATCGGCCTTTTGAAGGGCGAAGATGCAGACTGTTGGGGGTTGTGGGGGGGGAGGACACAGCTTCTCCGTGAACGCACGCTGGCACGGCTCGGCCTGTCTCGCGAGCTGAGGTTCCCGTGAGACACGATTCCATGCTTCTCTCCGTGTGTTTGCACGTACACGTGGTCGCTGAGAAGCTCCCGTCACAAACAGTTCTTGTGCTGACATTTCCAGCATCTCTAAGGGACGCGGTCTCCCACGCGGTTTGTAGGTGGGGGGTTCCTGCCCCACACGATGGGTTCGAATACCTTACGCCTTAACCACCCCCCTGCACGACTCTAATTTTCCTGCTTTGTCACTGCCCGTGGGGTACCGGGGAGCTGGATGCTGAGCATCGTGTTCTCCCGAAAGGCCTCAAATAGAGCTGAGGGATTGTCCCGCGGGAGAGTGGGCCCTGCTCCTTCCGGTGGTGTTTCCTTGTCAGGAAGTGTAGGCAAAAGCCTTGAAACTGTGCTCAGACTTTTATTTAGGCCGCACCGGCTTCCGCTTGTACCCTCCCGTCCCTGCCGTGAAGGGCCATCCCTGTGATCTGTCCGGGTCGCCTGCGGGGTTTGTCTTCCTTGGCCCCGTATCTTTCGGGAAAATGAAGCTGTTCTTGGCTGAGGCAGAGCCAGGAAATCATCCCCAAAAGAGGGTGAAGTCTGTAGCGTGGGTATTTTAGACCCAAGTGTTGGTTCCTCCCTGACTTGCTGAGCCCACACCTTCCACAGAAGCCACGTGAGGACGTTGAGGCCCTGGGAGCCGACTCCCGAGCTGGTGAAGTCACCGTTGCTCCCTCGTTGTTTCTGTTCCCGTGGCTTCGAAACGTGCTGGATGTCGCGTGAGCCCCTGGGACGGTCGTGGGCGCCCTGTGGCCCTTCCAGGTGTTGGAACAGTATCTCCCCCCGCCCCGCCAAGGGCACTGGGCCGTGGTCTGCTTTCTCAGTGCACTCTGGGATTGTCCAGACGTGTGGACACGGTGACCCCTGGACAGCCCTGTGGGTTGGCCTTTGTGCCACTTTATGGTCCCCTGATGGTGGCAGCTCTAGAAGCTTCTTGACCTGCCACATCTTGGCCACGTCTTGTGATGCGCTTCGCTGTCCCCGGTGTTAGAAGTAGAAAGTGGCTTCAGATGATAAATTCTGAAAGTCCCTCGTGTCACCTTGGAATCGGTAAAAGCAGTAGTACGTCAGGTAGAGACGTGGTCTCCACGTTCCGTCTCACGGTCTCTGAGCAGCGTCCTCAGGGTCTCTGGGATACGGGACCGTTGGCTTGGTTTCCGCTTGTGCCGTGAGGTGATGCCGGCAAAAGGGCTTCTCCTGATCCCGCTACCTGAGGAAAGAGAACCTCTTCTCCATAAGAAATCAGAGAAAAACTCACGTTTTGGCGCGGCCACTCTTGGATCTGGGATGACTCATTGGCCCAGCGCAGATTAGTTCCTTTTTCCCTGTAAGCGTCACTCTGAGCTCTGCTGACCAGATGGGCCGGCTGGCGGAGGAAGGGAGGCTGGCGGAGGAAGGGAGCCCGGAGCCCGGCGAAGGCAGGGACTGGGGGCGTGGAGGAAAGGGGCCGCACGGTCCCGCGGCCCGCCCTCTCAGTGTGTGTCTGTGTCTTTCCTCCCCTCCCCTCCCCTCCCCTCCCCTCCCCGCATACACAAATTGAGAGAGAATGTTTTTCAAGAACACCAGACCCTGAAGGAGAAGGAGCTTGAAACGGGACCAAAAGCCTCTCACGGTTACGGCGGGAAGTTCGGCGTGGAGCAGGACCGCATGGACAAGGTAGGCGACGGCATGGCGTGCCGGTCCTCGGCGGGGACGGGGCTGGCGAGGCAGGGGCCCGGACCTCTTGGCTAAAAGCCTCGCGTCAGCGCGGTGAACGTGAGATGCCCTCTGTGGACCGACCTTCCTCACGAGGGCTCCTGTGTCTTAGAAGCTCTTTTAGGATTCGCACGGTTGCCGGGGTGTGGGCGATGTGGCAGCTGGCCTGGGTCGGGGGGGCAGGGGCTCGGACGAGGACGGCAGCCCAGGGGCATCTTGAGCGTGGGTGTCGGCGTCCCTGCTGCCCGCGGCTCACCACAAGCCTCACCTGAGCCTGCTGCCCGCAGCTCACCACAAGCCTCACCTGAGCCGGTCTGCGGACCGGAACCAGACCGGGGGGCTCTCGTTCATGGCGCGGGCGAGCCTTCAGCCAGCAGGTGCCTTGCAGTCCTCCCGGCATCGGTGACGTTCACGGAGGAGCCTGGCCTGGCCCTCTGTGTAGAGTCACTGCCCGTGAGGCCGGGAGAGAGCACTCCCTGAGGGCAGCGGGCGAGCCTTCTCTGCCACCCGGCTACACGGCATCATCGTGGTCGACTGAACGCATCAGCCTCGGCTGGCGCTTTGCGTCCTCTGTCCTGAGAGACCGGGAGCAGATCAGCTCTGCTCGCCACCCCCCTGCGAGAGGATACGGAGTAGGGGTGGTGGGTCACGTGTTTCCCAAGTGGGGTTCCCGCGTACGGTCCGCAGACCTCCCCGTAGACGTGAATTTCCCGGGTTGACCAGTGTGACGTCGTCCTGACCCGACAGCCGTCTGCCTCTGTTCTGCGTCCAAGGGAAACCGTCAGCTGATCCGGAGCTTCTGTAATCCGAGACCTGCCCGGATCGGAGTCCGTGTCTGGGCCGAGCACGGAATGGCACCGCTGTGTCCCCGCGTGCCACGCTGCGTGGTGTTAGCACAGAGCAGATGCGTGGGGGGGGCCCGTGGGCCCCCCACGCCAGGTCCCGGATTTGCCTAAGCCGGGGTTGGACCAAGAGTGAGCTGCAGGAAACAGACGGGGACGTCTCCTGGTGTGACTGTCATTCCGGAGGTGTCTAGACAGGCAGGGTGGGGAGCGGAATAATCTTCGGGTTCTAAAGAAGAAGCCTGGTGGCCTTTTGCAGTACGAACAGACGAACCCTCGCCCCCGGCCCCCGGCCCCACATGCTTAGGACAGGAGAGAACCAGGTAGAAGCCTTCCCTACCCCAGACAAAGCCTGTGCCCGTGGTGTTGTGGGGAGTTAAAGCAGAGAGAAATTCGTGGTCTGTCTGGGTCCCCAGGTTGGGTTGGAGTAGCGACACGTTGGGGCAAATGATGAAGCTATCAGATGGCGGTGATAACACGGCTGTCACTTCTGGCTTCTCTGCCGCTCTTGTCCTCCCAACGCCTTGGGCTCCGGCCTTTCTAGTCGCCGCAGCTTCCCCGGGGAGCCCTCCTTCCCGCCAGCCTGCCTGCAGCTGCCTTTCCCCCGTGCCTTCTCCCTGTGGGCCTCCGCTCCCTCTGGACGTCGCCGCCTTTCCGTGGACGCTCTCCGGGGCTGGGACCTGTCCTCCTCACCTCATGCCTGGCCTGGCACCGGGCAGGCCCAGCGGTGTCTCACGAGTGACGGTGACGGTGCCCAGATGGCTCAGGGAAACGCTCGGGTGTCTGCAGCTGGTGTAGTGGGGGGCGGGGGGGCTCCCCTTAGGGATGAATGCGGTGGGGGTGCTCCCCTGGGCTCGCAGCCCCTCCCTCCGTGCCTCACTGCACCCGTAGGCAAGGTTAGCTTGCAGCTCCCGGGAGCACTATTGGACCAACCTGTTGTCAGAAGTAAGCACGACTCCGTGGACCCCTGGGTGGCTCGTCGGTTAAGTCCCGGCTCCTGGTTTCAGCTCCGGTCACGATCTCGCGGTTTGTGCGTTCGAGCCCCGCATCGGGCTCTCTGCTGACAGCGCAGAGCCTGCTAGGGACTCTCTGTCTCCCCATCTCTTTGCCCCTCCCCCACTCGCACTACGTCCGTCTCTCTCAAAATAAGGAAAGAAGCTTAAAAAAAAAAATGAGACTCCAAAGACACATAACTCAAGTTATCCGTAACTTGTCCGCTCTGAGTTGGAAAGAGCCCAGAGATCTCTGGGTTAAGATTTGAGGAGAACGTGACGGAGACTCGGAGAACAAAACCCCGCTCCGGCAGGCACGCGTTTGTGCGAGGAGTGTGGTCTGGCAGGCGTGGCAGCCCCTGGGCCCTGGTCCCCCGGGGGGGAGGGGGGGGTTGGTCAGCACTTCTGAGTGGGAGCCTGGAGGCCCTGGGAGGTCAGTGTGCCTCCTGTCTCCAGGCAGGACGGACATCAGAGTGGAGCCGGGGAGGGGAGAGCGTGGCCCGGCTCTGAGGCCTCGAGTAAAGCTCGGCCGCTCTCTCCCCTGCGCTGTGCTGAGACGGCCCCCCGAGTTCCGCCTCCACCCCGGCTCCTCCTGACCCAGGCGTCCTGTGCAGCCCCGGGGAGACCAGGCGGAGGGCTGTCCGCGCTGCGTCCCAGGCGGCGAGACCATCGGCCATAAGAAGGAAGGTTCAGATGCCGACACTCGGTCAGGCGTCCGGGCCGTCCACGCTGGGGACAGAGCCTGGTGCCGGGAGGCTGGGCGGGGCCGGGGGCCGCCCGGGAGCTTGGTCGTCAGTCTTTTCAGCTTCGCGGGCTGTGGGCATCTGGCATTTACCGAACTCGGTGGTCGGATCCCAGAAGCGGCCTCATACGTAAATGCATGGTGGGGGCTGCGTTCCAGAAGCTTTGTTTACCAAGAGCTATAGCGCCCGGTGTGGCGCGGAGGCCCCGGGTGGCTGACCCTGTGGAGGCCAGGTGGCTGGACGCCCCGACTTTACCGTGTGGGGGACCCCGTGGGTGGACGGGGTGGGCGTCGCGATCGCGGTGGCTCTGTAGAGTGGCCGAGCGCGTGTCGCCCCCGAGAGCGCGAGTCTGCGTCTCCGTCTGGCGGCGGATATCTCTGGTCCTCTTTCCTACGCCACGCGGTAGGCGGGTGCCTCGCTTCAGCAGAGCGAGCGACTATATCGCCATCTGGGGGTGCCGGGTGTCGGGCTGGGATCTGCACGGGACCGGCCTCGTGGCCCCTTGCCCACGCCCGTTACATCAGAAGCCCCCACCCGGCAGGGTCTCAGGTGGCTTCGGGGATCCCCCCTCTGCCGGCTTGCGCACCGGGCGTGTTTCGGGGAGGAGCGTGGACCGCACATGGGGGCCTGTTCCCCGTGGACCGTGCCACGGGGGTGTCTGACACGGACACCTTCTCTCTGCGGCCCGTTTCAGTCAGCCGTCGGCCACGAGTATCAGTCGAAGCTCTCCAAGCACTGCTCCCAGGTTGACTCCGTCCGGGGCTTTGGAGGCAAGTTTGGTGTCCAGGTGGACAGAGTTGACCAGGTGAGTGAGGCGTCAGGGGCACCAGAGCGCGGGTGATGGGGCCCCTCCCTCTAGACCGGGGCGTCCTCTGGGCCGCTCGAGATAGCGCCTCGACGCAGGACTGTGGGGCGGGCGTCCGGGCTTCTAGAAAACCCCCGACCCCTGGCTCTGAGATGACGGGTCAGGTTACGACGTGAGAGCAGGAACACACTGGTTCCTGTGCGGATCCCCCACCTTGGCACATGCTGATCGGATAGACCAGGGTGGCCTTCCACTGCCCAAGAACGTGCCCCTGGGGACCATGTCTAGCCACCCTCCCTGCACGATGTCCCTGACGCGGCGGTGTTCAGAGGGCCACGCACGCGCCCATTTCCAGGGCTGAGGCCCGGCGTCCAGGTGCCGCCTGGCACCTCTGGGCCTCAGTCTCTCAGTCTCTGAGCGAAGGCCGTCTGGACCCTGTTTCACATCACAGCAGTTGGATTTTGGAGTTCAACGTCTGTCTGCATTCAGGCTTTACTACCCGTTTGCCGCGGTTCTGCGTGAACTGCCTGTAAAACGGGGCGATGGGGATTCCCGTGTCCCGGGGCCGTGTGCGCAGATGCCCCCGCCGTGCCCGTTCTCGTTACTGACGTTAGTGTTGTTCTTGGAAGAGCCCACGTGAAAAGCAGGCATACGTGTGGCGGTGGGGGGGTCGCCCGGGTTGGCATATCGTGGGGCTGAAGTCCACGAGCCCCACGTGCCCTTCGGGGGCTGCGGGCGCCTACAGGTCTGCCCGCACTGCCTGCTGGGCGTTGCTGAATATTTTATGGCAGCGAATTCCCATGCCCAGAGCTTTGGGTGTTAGGCCTGCCCTATTAGGGAATCGGAGGTAAAAAAGCTAACATGGTTCATGCTTTCAAACTTTTCACATGTATTCGGGGTTCGGATGAGCTGTTTTGGAGACCTCTAAAAATGTGTTTCCCTCTTTGTGGTAATTGCAGTCTGCTGTGGGCTTTGAATACCAGGGGAAAACGGAGAAACACGCCTCGCAGAAAGGTAAGGCCTGCGGCCGAGGTGGGGAGGGGGCGATGTCCCCGGAGGTGGTTCCCTGGGGAGGGCGGTGTCGCCTCCGGGGAGGACCGTGCTCTCCAGGTGTCTGGGTCCTGTGTCACCGCCGCGGAAGCTGTCTTTCTGAGCGGTGTTCCCTGGACCGCCGGCTCTGGGGCCTGGTTCGTGAAATGCTAACGTCCCCCCAACAATGGAAACGCGAGCCTTTAAATCAACGATGGTTCACTTTTACTGCGCACGCGTGCTCTCTGACACGGCGTTGGCTGACCCTTACGGTGTGCCCGTCTTTCAGAACCTTTTTTACCAGCGAAAGCGTGTCACCTTCTCAGGGCACTTGATGTATCTCGAGCAAGCTGGTGACTTCCGTCTCTTGCTTGTCATCAGATGAGCCAGGGTGCGGACATTTCCTGTCCCTTTGGAAAGGGATCGTAGCCACGTAGCTTCCAGACGGTTACTTTCCCGAGTGAGAACACGGCTCGCTTCTGCCCCGGGAAGCAGGTGCCCATCACAGGCTCGGGGTCCTCGCTGCCCGGGACGCAAGCTTGTAGGCCGAGCCCCGGCTCACTGGTGTGTGACCGTGGGTGGCGTTTTCAAACGTGTGCCTCATCTCCCGGTGACTCCTACGTCCGGAAGGTTGTTGTCGTGAGTTGTTGACAAGTGAACAGTCTGTCGTTGGGCTTTGTCCCCGACCCCTGTCTTGTCCCCTCAGATTACTCGAGTGGCTTTGGTGGCAAGTACGGTGTGCAGGCGGACCGCGTGGACAAGAGCGCCGTGGGCTTCGACTACCAGGGCAAGACGGAGAAGCACGAGTCGCAGAAAGGTCGGCCTGTGGCGGCACGTCCTCCCCGCTCGGGGCCCCCCGTGTCCCCACGTGTCCCCGGCCTCCCACGTCCCCAGAACTAGCCCCGGGGAGACCGGCTCACATTACATGCCCGCAGCCTTTTTACTGAATGTGTGAGGGCCCTCCTGTCTCTTCCGTGGGCCTAGGGGGTTTGTCGTCCTTCGGACGGTGGCTCAGCCCCGTCCTGTGAAGGGCCCGTAGTCTGCCGAGCCAGGTCGTTCTTCTTTGGACCGTGGGATTCAGGCTCTTGGTGGTTTATTTTTTTTATTTTTATTTTTTATTTTTTTTAAACGTTTATTTATTTTTGAGACAGAGGGAGACAGAGCATGAACGGGGGAGGGTCAGAGAGAGAGGGAGACACAGAATCTGAAACAGGCTCCAGGCTCTGAGCAGTCAGCACAGAGCCCGACGCGGGGCTCGAACTCATGGACCGCGAGATTGTGACCTGAGCCGAAGTCGGACGCCCAACTGACTGAGCCACCCAGGCGCCCCTCTTGGTGGTTTTTGAAGTTAAAAATCTTGTTCTCTTGTGTCATAGACGTATGTGATTACTCAGAAGAGTAAATTCCCAGAAAAGGAATTGCCGGGTCACAGGACCTTGACTTTAAAATTTGGTGGATGCTGGCAGAGGGTCCTTGCAGGCCGGGCTGGTCTTCCTGTCCCTGGTTAGATCCCCTGCCAGGCATCGGTGACAGACTGCTGCATCCGTGCGGGGTGCCCTACAGACGCGGTACCCCCCTGCAGAGGCCGCGGATTGTTGGCTCTTGTGCGTTTATTTCGCGTGCACGTTACATTTTGTTAAGATTTTATCTTTTTTCAGTAATTGCTACGTGCAGCGTGCTGCTTAGACTTAGAACCCTGAGGTCACAAGTCACGTGCTCCAGCAACTGAGCCAGCCAGGCACCCCAGCACGTTTGAATATTCTTGTGTATTTATTTATTTGTTTATTTAGAATAATTGGGGGAGGGGCAGAGAGAGATGCGCAAGGAGGCTCCGCACTGTCAGTGCAGAGCCTGACGCGGGGCTTGAATTTGTGAGCCAGGAGATCGTGACCTGAGCTGAAACCCAGAGTCGGATGCTTCACCAAATGAGCCACCCAGGTGCCCCTGCACATTTAAGTTTTTAAAAGTAATTGCCAACCCTTACCAGCAGAGAGCTCGCTGTATTTATTTAAAAACCCGGGTTTCTTTAAAGGACAAAGTTAAACCCTGCCCCTGGGAACACCACTGGCTCGGCATTTGCCCAGGGAAGCTGCTGGTGGGCCCGCGGGGCGCTTCCCATCACAGGCCTGCCCGCCTGCCCTGAGGCCGCAGACTTGGCCCTGGAGTGCACAGCCCCTGCCTGCTACCCGGGCCCCCCTGCCCACCGTGACCCTGCCGATCAGGGCCTGCTCTTGGGTCCCGCTCGGTGCTGTTCAGACTCTCCCCGACGTGGCAGCGAGGAGCAGAAACCGCCTGCGGGAAGTCGGGTGGCGGGAGCCCACGCGCCTGGGGCAGACGGGGCTGCTCGGCAGCCCCCGGGCCCCCTGAGGGTTCTGATCTTCGCATTCTGTTCCGCGCACGTGTCCCTGGGGCGCCGTGCTTAAGTATCAGGCCGTGTATTTGTGTGACTTAGCCTTGCGGGGAAGTCAGGGTTCCGGAAGACGCCTCGTGCGTGTCCTCCTCTGGAGGTGCCACCAGTGCACCTCTGCCGGCTTTAGTTCGTGAAGCAGGGTGACCTTTCGACAGCTCGCCGCGGCGCCTCCGTGGCTCGTCTCGACCTCAGAAGCTTGGCAACGCGCCTGCTTCTGATGTCCTTTGGAGCGAAGGGAAGATTCGGTCGCCGTTCATCTGCTCTGTTTGCTACTCTGGACGTTTCTGTTCCCACACGTACAAGTGACGCCTTCCAGGGTCCCCCCTGCTAGTGACCTTCCGCTGCGGCCGAGGGATCCTTGTTGGGTTTGTTTCGGTTTTGCTCGGGCGACCGAAGCGCTTTCTCAGAGGTCCCCGCGCTCGACTGCGTTGCTGCCGCGAAAACGGTGCGCCCTTGTCTGCAGATTACTCCAGGGGCTTCGGGGGCAAGTACGGCATCGACAAGGACAAGGTGGATAAAAGTGCCGTCGGCTTCGAGTACCAAGGCAAGACGGAGAAGCACGAATCCCAGAAAGGTGACTCCCGTGGTGTCTCCTCTCGCCGGCCGCTTTCACGGGCTGAGTGCTGTTGACCAGAACGGAAACGGAAAGCGTGGCCAGCCACCCCTAGAGTAGATGCCCCTTTGTAATTCAGCAGCGAACTTTAAGCTGTTTTTCTTTTTAGAACGTTTATTCACTTTTGAGAGACAGAGTGCGAGCGGGGGACGGGCAGAGAGAGGGGGAGACCCGGAATCGGAAGCAGGCTCCGGGCTCCGAGCCGTCAGCCCAGAGCCTGACGCGGGGCTCGAACTCGTGATCTGCGAGATCGTGACCTGAGCCCAAGTCGGGCGCCCAACTGACCGAGCCTCCCCGGCACCCCTGAACATCGAGCTTTAAAACACAAGTCCCAACACAGCTGTTAAGCAAGAAACCGTATCTTTACACCTGTTTGGCCCCAGCACCCCGTGACCCCAGCAGTCGCTTGTAATGGTGGCCACATGCCACACGTCTGTGTTGCAAACGGTGCGATCGTGGTGGCCCGTGGGTGCTGGTTCAGGCTGTGCGGAGCTTCTTGTCGGGGTCCCGTGTGTGTGCGTTCGCGATACGGACACAACAGATCGGGCTGCTTTCCAGACGTGCCGCGAGGAGGTCCTCCTCGTGAACGCGTCCCAAAGTTCCGCGAAAGGTCTGGGAGGGGAAGGAGGGATGTGGCGCGTGGTGGGCGTTTGGCTGCGTGGGAAGCGTGCCCTCCACTAACACTAGCTTGCGGCCTTTTCTTGTGCATGTAGACTATGTGAAAGGGTTTGGAGGAAAGTTTGGCGTGCAGACGGACAGACAAGACAAATGTGCTCTTGGCTGGGATCACCAGGAGAAATTGCAGCTGCACGAGTCCCAAAAAGGTACGCTGATTTTGCCTGCTCCTGCTTGAGATCATTCCAGAATTTGTTTCTTTTCATCCACAGTTCCATCCACGTCCCGTATTTCTGCCGTGTTTCTGTAGCGTGTCGTTTTATCTTCCCTGTTTGGGGTTGTCCTGTGCCTCCCACTTTTTTGAAAAGCTCTTCCGCTAGTGCAGCGATGAACTCCGCCCCCCCACCCCCCACCCCGCCCCCCCACCCCAGCTGCCGATGAGGCCCTGCGCTCACCTGTGCGTCTGAAGCACCTGGCAGGACCCGTAGCATTTTCGGGAATGCTGTTTTCTGCCCGCACGTGAACTCCGTTGACAGAGTGTGCTGGGCTTCGGGAGGGGAGACGTTGCCTCTACTCGGGAGTGTGTCCCTGGGCCGTAGGGTGCGGGGTGGGGGCGGGGGGCACCTTGGTGGGTGACGCAGACCTGCACCCGCCCTTGCGGCCAGCACTCCGGGAAGCGGGGCCGTGTGGTCCTTTTGTACACCGTGTCTTTCTTCACATGCACAGAGACCTGCTCTCGTGTCTGCGGCACGGGTAGGGCCTGGAAGGGAATCTCAGAGCATGGCGGGAGTGCCTTTTGGGAATTACTTCAGATGCAGTTCCTAACCTGTTTTCACATCTTGGCTGAAGCGTTAAGAGTTTCAGTTTGTCCTGCAACCTTGGAGCTGACTTTGGACTCTCTGTGAGCCCGGGAGCTGCTCCCGCCCCTGAGCCCGGCAGAGCCCCTGCCTTCTTTAAATGACGCGTTTGATTCGTGCACTCGCTCGTACGATTCTAACCGAATTGCTTCCTCTCTGGGTTTTCCCCACCGGTGCCGGTGGATTTTCAGATTACAAGGCTGGTTTCGGAGGCGCATTTGGTGTTCAGTCCGAGAGGCAGGACTCCTGTGCTGTGGGGTTTGAGTACAGGGAGAGACTGGCCAAGCACGAGTCCCAGCAAGGCATAGTCGCTCAGCAGCCCCCGCTTCTCCCCCGCCCCCGCTTCTGGTGCAGCCGCTTCTAGCACAGACGTCAGGGGCTCAGCCTTCCGAGCTCCCCGCCGTCCCTCATCGGGGGCACGAGGGTGTTTGAAACCCACGTTTATGCTGGAGGGATTCTAACTTGCACCCCTCCTTCCTCCACTCCCCCGTTTCCCCTCCATCCTTCAGACTTCGGGTTTGGCAAAACGAGGCGGTAGCTCGCAGGTTAATGTCACTCTGACCCCATCATGTGAGTAGTTTCTGGGATGGGCTGTCTCTGGTCTCCCAGCAACCTTCTACAGGAGCTCGCGCTGTGGACCGTGACCACTGGGAGCCATTGAGCGCGCTGCCTCGCTGCCTCCGAGACGGGGGGGACGTGTGTGGTTCCGCCAGGCCACTAGCCTCAGGCCAGAGGCCAGGTGGCAGCGAGGGGCGTGGGGCAGGCGTGTTCCTGTGGTCTCTGCGTTTCCTCTGTGGTGGTGTCTTTGGCTGGGGCGGGGATGTTTTTGTGTGTTCTCTCTGTTTTTCGGTAACACCACCTGTGTCACGTGTGAGGTCTTCACACAGAGCCGACAGTACGTGCCCAGAGCTAAAAAGGGACAGGGACTTTGTAGGCATCGGGAGCCTGAGTGGCAGCTGCCTCTTTTCCTTACTCAATTGCAGTCAGGATCTGGACTCAGCCGTTCGGGGTGGGACCCCAGCTGGAGAGCAGTGCGGCCCTGAATCCCGAGGCAGAGTTCAGGCCTCCGGTGCCACTGTTAGCAACGTGTGCCGGGGGCGGGCGAGGGAAGGCGCACACGCTCGGGTTGGTCCGACACGCGGCCTGGACGTGGCCTCGGCTCCGCGTGGCATCGATGCCGCGTGGCGGTGTGACCCTCACGGAGGTCTGCGTTGCCGCGACACGAGCGTTCGGCTGCCAGAATTTCCCCGCGGAATTGTTTTTTCTCGTAAAAAGCAAGAGGAGCCCGCGTCTGAGCCTCCTTGTGGCGCTCAGAGCGGGACACGGGAAGGAAGGGGCGGGGACGGTCAGCCGTTGCTGGGCGGAGGCCTGTGCTACTGAAGCGGTGCCCTCCCCGTCCCGGGCCGCGGCCCCCTCGCTCTCCCTGCCTGCCAGCCCGCACCCCGCACCCCGCACCCTCTGTCCCTCGGGAGAGTGCGGAAAGCACGCACACACGCCTCTTTTCTGCCCGCCTCTCGCCTACCTGCGTACTGAGTACCGTTGTAGCAACAAAACTCGCCTCGCGAGGCAAGACCCATCGTCTGGCGGTTCTCGTTTCTTTTTGCTCTGGGTGCGTTTTCTTGGGCTCTTTCCGGATCTGCCTGCACGCGTCTCCTGGCTCTCGACCTGAGAGTAAGTGTCGCGTTGTGCCACATTTCAGACTATTCCAAAGGATTCGGCGGAAAATACGGGGTGCAGAAGGATCGGATGGATAAGGTGAGTGGCCCCGGCCCGGGGCGCGGCGTGCTGGGCCGATGGGGGTGGGAGCTTGCGGAGCCCTTGCCGCGCGCCGCCCCGTGGACCGTCGCTGGTGGGTGCTGGGCCCTGTTCTCAGAGGCACCCGCACTCGGAACGCTGCTTCCCGGGTGCTGGGCCCCGCACAGCCGTGCTGTGGGGCAGGGAGCAGCCCGGGCGGGCCCCGGCCTCAGCCGCAGCACCATAAAACGCCAAGGCGTGTGGCTGCGCTGCCCTCGGAACCCGGACCTTCAGACGCTAGGGCAGCCTGAGGACGTGTGGCCGCGTGAATTCCCATCAGGAGCAAACCTAATCGGAAGTGGAGTCCCTCGGTCACGCGGCCGCGGTAGAAGAGCTGACCGGCCACATGGGGGCGCTGGCTGCCGTGTGGGAGCACGCGCATCCAGAACGCCCGCCTCACTGCAGGGGGCCCGCGGGACAGTGTCCAGAGCCAGCGCGTTGCTCTCACCGGGACTCTGTCCCCTCTGGTGGCTTCGGAGTCTCAGCGAGTCAGTCCTCACACCCGGGGTGGCTGCGGTCCTGCCACATCAGCGTGGACTGCCCGGGCTGTGGCTCCAGTGTCCTCAAAGACCGGTCCCGTGCCCGGCCCGTGGTCACAGGTGGCACGGCCGGTCTTCTGGAGTTCCGTCGGACTCACAGCCGACCACACAGACGTCATCACCCAGGGGACTCCACGCGTGACCGTGTGTGGCCCTGGGAGCGAGGGGCGGGGCACGGGCTTGGGGAGGGGTGGTGACTGCCCGGGTCCCAGTAAATGCGTACAAGGGGTTGAGAGCCGGGTGGTGATGCGAGGTGGTCCCTGAGTGAGGTGGGTCGCTGGGACTCGGGTCCACGGCGGCAGTGGTGGAGGGGTGTCCGGCAGGCGGGACCAGAGGAGGGGGGTGGAGGGAGGGGGTCGTGGTCAGTGAGGAGGCAGGACGCGGTGATGGGGAGGAGGCAGCCCCCGGCCGGGGTGGCGGCGGCGACGACCCTGAGCGGCGTGCCGGAGAATCGGCTGGACGGGGCAGGCCGTGGTGCAGCGGGACCCACAAGGAACAGTCAGGAGGGCGCTGACGCCCTCCTCCCTCAAGGACGGGGCGGGGGGCGGGGGTGGCGTGGGGTGTTCCTGGAAAGCAGCATGGCCCACACCGGCAGTTTGGAAGGGGGTGTCCGGGATGGGGCAGGTCTGGTCACACGGCCAGCAGCTGCGCCTTGCAGACGAGGCAGGGGTGGCTCGGTGACCCCACTGTGCTGCGGGCACCGGGACCGGGGGCCGCCGGCCCGGGAGGGGCAGAGCAGGTGGGCCAGGGGCGTGCGCCCCTCTCAGGGGTTTCCGGAGGCCAGGGGAGCTTGGGTTGCCCTGCTCCCCACCTCGGGGCCCCTTTCTCCTCGTTTGTGTGTCAGAAAACGGGCAGCGTCCTGAGCCTCAGGCCTGTTTCCCTGACAGGGAAACCGAGGATGGCTGGTGCTCTCCGTGAGCCCTTCTGCGCGTCTGGATCCGACAGTCACACTGTGGCTTTGCTGGGACAGTTTGTCCTCCAAAATCGATGAGGCAGGGGGCGGGGGGGTCTCGTGCCTGGGGAAACGTGGGCGATAAGGCCCAGCGAGGCTCGAACGTGGCCCGGGGAGTCCTGAACGTGGCCCAGCAGAGGCATCGGGGCTCCTGCCGGCTCTCGAGCCCCTCTCGGTGGCCGAGGAGGGGGGTGGGCGAGGGGCTTGGGAGGAGCACACGCTTGGGTTATGATGGCCCGGATGCCGGCCGACGCGTAGTTTTGGGGTAGCTTTTTGGCAGTTTGTCTTAGAGCAGTTTTAGCAGACGTGAGAGGACGCTCCAGACGTCTGGCGGACACGCCTGCCCTCACTCGGGCCCACCCTCTCCCCTGACCAGTTATCCGCACCCCTGCCGGGGCGATGCGTTTGTCACAGCCGCAAACCTGTGCTGACGTGTGTCCGTCGCCCAGGCTCGCGCGGCTGAGATGGGGTGCGCTCCTGACGTTGTCCCCCGTGTGGGTCCACGTGGGTGCATGATGACGCATCTCCGCCGGTGCAGGGTCCCGCGGGGTCATCTTCCCGCCCTGACGCCGTACACCCTGATGCCGGGCGGAGAGGTGGGCGTGGGGCCGGCGGGCTCCTGCGTTGCGGTAGGAGCCCGCACGGGCCGTGGAGGGCGAGGGGGGTGCTCCCCTGAGTGTCCCGCTTCTCTCTTGCTAGAATGCTTCCACCTTCGAGGATGTCGCCCAGGGGGCCCCTGCTTATCAGAAGACCATCCCCGTCGAGGCAGGTGAGTTCTGCTGGATGGACCCGGCATCGCATGGGGCTCCCGCAGGGGGCACGGTGCCGGCTGGGAGCGGCTGGGGCAGCGGAGGGCGCCCTGGTTCTGTTCCCTCCAGGGACAGCGTTTCGCCCCCCTCGGGCGGAAGGCCAGCCTATCCCCGCGGACGCCCGCAGGCTCCCGTCAGCCGTGGTGGCAGCCGTCTGGCGACGGGGTCTGTGTTGGGGGCGCCTCCCGAGGCAGGGCTGGGTTAACCGCCCGTCCGCAAGGGCCCTTCTCACTGCCGGGACCGGGTTCTGGGAGGTTCTCCGGTGCCCGCGTCAGCCGTGGCTCTGGTGTGAGGAGTGTGCCGCCCGCCTGCGCAGAGGCTGACGGAGACCTTCCTGCCTCGTCTGTCCCCTGGCCCCGCACAGGCTGCACACGCCCCGTCCCCGGAGGTGGCCGCTATGAGAAAAGGCCTCCTTAGGCCCTTCCGTCACGTGGGCCAGGCCCTAGAGAGTTTGTCGAGCTGGGGAAACCGTATGGAAAGTGGCAAATCGACGATAGGAAGCCGAGTGTCCCCTTTGCTCCCTGGGTCAGTGTTTCTCAGATTCGGTGGCCTCGGGACACTTGCACACTCGTGGGGATCATTGAGGGCCCCCGAGAGCTTTTGTGTGTGGGGGTTGCGTCTCCTGATCTCTGCTGTAGTGAGGTTAAACCAAGAATTTAAGGGGGCGCCTGAGTGGCTCGGTGGGTTGAGTGTCTGACTTCAGCTCAGGTCATGATCTCACAGTTCATCGGTTGGAGCCCAGTGTGGGGCTCTGTGCTGACAGCTCGGAGCCTGGAGCCTGCTTCGGATTCTGGGTCTCCCTCTCTCTCTGCCCCTCCCCTTCTCCTGGTCTGTTTCTCTCTTTCAAAAATAAACAAACATTAAAAGAAACAAAAATCCGAGAACCTCGGATGTTACGAGTAACGATAAAATGTTACGTGTTCACGTAATGACATTCTCCGTGGAAAAAGTAAGTACGTTTTCCCAACCGCGTGGAAGTGTGGCATTGGCATTGGCTTGGCGCAAGGTCTTTATTCTCACGGCTGCTTCCGCCTTCAGTGTCTTGTGGCCAATCACGTTTAGGAAGGCGATTGGACTCCCTCAGATGCACAGGCGGAGGCGAGAAGGGCGTGGCGGTCGCTCCTCGGGTCCCTGGACGCTCTTTCACGATTCCGCTCTCAGACGGGCGGGGGTTCCCCGCTTGTCTTGGGGGTTAGGTGCCCGCACAGAGTGAGTGGCCTGGTTCTGTAGCACGCGGTGGGCGTTTGGAAAGTACTAGGCCACTGAGTTCAGCCGATCTTTGAAACGTGGTGTTCCTTTTCATCGTACAAAACCGCAGCTTACGTTCGTTAACGGAATTCTCCATCTTGTCAGCATCTCCAGGGAAAATGGGGGAAATGTCACGCTCGCAGTGGCGGGTCCGAGTTTTCCACAATCGTGACTTTTCTCGGAAGCGTGACTCTGCCGTTGCCCGATAAGTGCGCACGACGGACTCCGTTCCGTCGTTTTAGAGACGTGTCTGCCACAGGCCAGCCCGCGTGTGCTCAGGCCTCGTCGGTTATTCCAGGCCAGGGAATGTTCCGTGGAGAATCAGATCGGCGTGCGCCTCAGCCGCACCAGTGGTTTTCCTCGAGACCACAGGGCTTGCGCCTGCGGCCCCTCCCGCCCGTCTCAGGAGGTGGACAGACGTGTTCTCAGGGCTCGAGCCTGAGAAGGTGGGGGCGGGGGGCGGACGCGAGCGGCACACCAGTGCTTGCTGTTGCGTCGAGGGCATCCTTAGGGAGAAAGCGCTGCCGATCGGAACACGAAATGCTCCGGGTGCGAGGCCTCTGCTGTCCCGTGGTCCTGCACCGCGTGCAGCCGACAGAGTGGCCCGGAGGCGGGCCGCCGGGGGACGCCTCCACGCCCGGTTGGCTCCCGCGGTGCTCCGGTCCAGGGGAGCCGTCGCTGCTCTGACGCCAGCCGTGCCCCTCTCTCCTCCCCCCTGCAGCAAACAGCAGAACCAGCAACATCAGAGCGAACTTTGAAAACCTGGCGAAGGAGAAGGAGCAGGAGGACAGGCGGAAGGCGGAAGCGGAGAGGGCACAGAGGATGGCCAAGGAGAGACGGGAGCGGGAAGAGGCCCGGAGGCAGCTACGCGTGAGTCCAGCAGGTCCCGGAAGGACTGGGTTTGAGCCCTAACTGCGGGCCGTGCTCTCAGGAGCCCCGGGGCTTCACCCCACACGTAAGGGAGCCTTTGGCTGCCCGGTGCCGGACGGTCCGCCATGCTGCTGGCCCGCAAGCCTGCCCGCCGCTGAGCCCTGTCCCGATGTGCCCCTGGCCGTGTCTGTTCCGACCTGTCGCCTCTGGACCTCTCCCCCCGGGGAGAGGGCCGAGGGTGCGAAAGGAGCCCCCCGTGAAGCGGCCGCCCTGCTTTCTGCTTCTCGTGTGACCCTTGCTGCTTTCTCTTCCTGGTCTGTTGCTGTCGCCTGTGTTCTGTGTCCCGCGTGTTGCCAGAGAAGGTGGTGGCGGGGGGCGGACGCGAGCAGGCGGGCGTGGGCTCGTCCCGTCCTCCGCCTTCTCTGCGTGGACCGGACGTCCGTGGCACGTCACCTACTAGCCAGGCAGCCTGTGCGCCACGGCCCCACGGCCCCACGGCCCCCTGTGAACGGGCGTGGAGGAGCTCACCGCCGCTCTCTGGAGGGCTGCTACGCGGAGTCAGAGGGCACGGGAGCCGTGTTTAGTTCTGTGGGCCCTTCCTCCCCAGATCGGTGGTTTGGGCCCCGAGAACCCCCAGCGAGGGGAGACGGGTGGGGGAGAGCGTGAACGTGCACCGGGCACCCGAGGCATGAGCAAGCCCCGAAAGTTTCAGTGCGCGCAGCGTAACAGCACGTTGGTGTAATTGCTGCTTTTTTTGTTTATTTTTTCATGTTTATGTCTTTGAGAGAGAGACAGAACACGGGTGGGGGAGGGGGAGAGAGAATCCCAAGCGGGTTCGGCCGGAGGGCTGCGCCCCTGACGTCCCGCCTGTGCTGTGAGCGCAGAGCCCGATGCGGGGCTTGAACTCTCGAACCGCGAGATCGTGACCTGAGCCAAAAATCAAGCGTTGGACGCTCAACCGACTGAGCCACCGGGCGCCCGTGTTGCTTTTCTTTCGGCAAGTGATTAACGCCTTCCTCACGTTACGGCTCGAGGCTTTAACCGCCGAGGCCCGTCAGCGCCCGCAAGGTTCAGAGGACCGGGCGGCTGGAGAAGGGCCGCGTCCGAGGTTCTGCCTCGCTCGCGCCTTTGCTTCGAGCCCCCCGCCGCCCCTTCTGCCGTGTCGTCCCCGCTTCCGGCCCCTGCCCTGTCGTCTGCTCCTCCCCGTGCGCGACTCCCAGCCCAGCGCCCCTCACCCCGGAGTCCTCTCGGCTGTGGGAGGCTCCCGTTGGCGGGCGGGCCGGTCTTCGCGAATCCACGTGCGTGGCCAGGCGCTTTGACGGGCCGTCGCGGAGCCTCGTACGGCGAGTCGCACGTGCGCGGCGGCCCGGACACAAGCCCGTCCGGCCTTGGGAGCCTCACCCGTGGGTGGTTCCGAGCAGCCTGTGTGCTTGACGGTGCTGCCGCTGCCTGGCGCGTGGCCCCGGGGCGCCGGCCGCCCTCTCTCTCGGTCTCCGTCTCAGCGGTTCGGTCACGACGGCCCCACCGCGCAGGCTGGCAGCCGGCGCTGCCTTCCTGGGGCCGCCACGCCCCACGGTCACGGCCGCGGTGGAGGCAACACGCGTTTATCCTCTCTCAGCTGTGGAGGCTCCGGGGGGCCATCCGCCCCCTCGCCTTCGCCCGCTTCTCGAGGCGCCCGCCTTCCCTGGCTCGGGGCCCCCTTCCAGCCTCCGCTTCTGGGACCGCGTGTCCTCGTCCGCCTCGCACGTGCCTGCCTCCCTCCGGGAAGGAAGGAGCCCTGTGGTTCCATCGGGACCCGGGGAGCCCACGGCCGTCTCGTCTCCTGTCGAACCTCTTACACCCTCGGTCCCTCTGGCCGTGGGAGGTCGCCCCCCGGGATCTGGGGGACGTGCCGTCCGCGCCTTCGAGGCGCCGTTGTTCTGTCCTCCGCTGTCCACCTTCTGGCCCCAGGGATTCCCGTGCGCGTCCTCCGCGCAGAGCACGCTCACCCCGTTTTCGGGGCCCCAGAAGCGTCCGTCATTCCAGCGTGAGCTCAGAGCCGCGACGTCCTTTCCGAACCCCTAGATCGGGTGTGTGCGGGGCGCGGGGCGGCCGTGCTGTTGCCGTGCTCTCTGCACGGCTGTGCCCACCCTCTTCGGCCCGTGGTGGCGGCAGGAGGGCTGCGCCCCTGACGTCCCGTCTCTGACAATGCCTGACCTTCACGCCACCTTGTTCTCTCGGTCCCAGGCGCTTGTCTCCGTGCTTAGTCCTCCCCGCACTTGGCTGTAGTGTGCGCTCGGCTGTGGCCTATCCCTGGGAAGTCCTGGTGTGGAGGCGGCCCGGTGACGACCCTTTCTTGTCTCTCGATTACAGGAGCAAGCCCAGGCCCAAGCCCAAAAGCAAACCCCCCCGGCGTCTCCCACCCCTCAGCCGGCTGAGGAGAGGCCGCCCTCAAGCCCCGTCTATGAGGTTGGTGTTTTCATTCAGTTTGCGAACGAGTCTCTGACTCTCCAAAGACGCCCTTCCCCTGTCGAAGCCACCGCGCACGGGGAGGGACCCCCACATACTCCGTTTGGTGCCCGACCCGAGAGGGTGGCCTGGAGAGTGGCCTTCGTGAGCGCTGGGGGAGGGTGGGGGGGGGCACAGCGCTCAGCCAGTCCGTCGCCTCCCGGTGGATCCCCTGATGCCGCGGATGTGGGTTCTGGTCATCATGTCACTTACTCTGTGACCCGCCCTCCCTCCTGGACGCCTGCGTCCCGGCACCCACCTGCCACCCACCCCGTGACCTGGCTTCGCCGGCCGCCCTCCCCGCTCTCCTTCCCTCAGTCCCCCTTGCACACTGTGTTCCCCAGAGACTGTCCTCGGCCCTTACTCCTCAGTCTCGTCATCGGTGCCTCGTGACCGCCCACCTGTGCCCCAGAACCTGTGTCTCTGAATTACTGGGCTCTCCGCCTCTCGGGGGCACCCCTGGCCCCGGGCCCATGACCACTCCTGGCCGAGCCCTGCATCCCGTCCCCTCCGTCCCCGCGGCCACTGCCCCGCTTCCCGTGCCCACCTTCTCACCAGGAGATGGTCAGAGGCCACCGGGGTGTGAGGGACAGAACGCAGCTCAGCTCAGCTGCGACTTGAGGGGGTGAGCCGTCCGGGTCGCTCGCGAACCCGGGAGAGCGTCAGACGGCGCGTCTGGGTCCCGGGGGTGGCCCAGGGTCACGTGGCCACCGGGGCCCTGTCCAGGCTGCCTCTCCCTCTGGCCCTGCAGCCCTTCTTGCGGGTGTGGGGGGCCCGAGATGGGGGGACGCTACTCGGCAGGAAATGGCACGTGGCCCCTTCACGCTGCTTCGCCGCGACTGGAGTCCGAGTGTTCTCTGAACGTCGGCGGGTGCGAGGCCTCCTCGTTCGCGCGTGCACGTGGCCGATCCCGCTAGGACTGAGACAGAGCTGCGTGTCGGGACTCGTTGCCGGCCACAGCAGATGTCTCCTCGACGCTCCCCTCCCCCAGGACGCGGTTTCGTTCAAGGCTGAGCCGCAGCCCACGTACAGCGTGGAGGCCGCCGACTACCGAGAGGCTGGTGGCCAGCAGGGCCTGGCCTACGCCCCGGACGCCGTCTACGAGGCCGCGGAGGCCCCGGGCCACTATCAAGCAGGTATGGGCACAGGGGCGCCTGCCACGTTCCCCTCTGCCTCCGCTCCTTTGCGAGAACGTCCTTCACCCTGTTGCCTGGCCCCTTCCACCTTCCCCCTGCTTGTGGGGTGTCCACCCCCCTGCCGGGAGGGCACCCGACCTCTCGGGTGTGGTTTCTGGAAGGCCCTGCCGCTCTGGGGCGGCCCGCGGGGCCGAGTGGGAAGCAGGGGTCTCTGCTGCTCTCTCTCCAAAGTGGAAGCTGGCGACAGCCGGGCTCCGGGAGGCCGGAGTGTCTTGAGGTCTTCGGGAACAGCTTCCATACACCCCGAAGAGTTTATAGACGCTTCGGCGGGACGAGCACCGAAATCGGTCTCTTATCTTTAAAGACGAGGTTTCGTTCGATACGTTTGGACAGATTTAACCTGAATCCAAACAGCACACCTCACGATGGAGTCTTACCTCTTCCCCAAGCGGGACTGGGGGCATTTGGGCAGCGCGGTCCCCCCACGGCTTGCCAGTCACTTAACCACGACGTGACCCTTCCTGAAAGTACTAAACCTTTAAACCTTTAAAAACCATTCTCTGAAAGCCGTCACGGTACCCGTCCGGGTCACCGTGCGCGCCTGGTGGTGTCGGCGTTGGGAAGGGGTGGGTTTGTTCCTCAGAAGCCGGAGTCCTTCCTCCTGATTCTCGCCCGGCACCCCCCACGGCCTCTCCCGCCCCGGGAGGCCTCGCGGGCAAGAAATTAACGGCGGAGCGGCTCCGTGGTGCTGCCCTTACCCCTCGGCTCTTGTCTTGGTTTATCTTTAGAGGAGAACACCTACGACGAATACGAAAACGACCTTGGGATCACGGCTGTCGCCCTCTACGACTACCAGGCTGGTGAGACGCCCACGTGCCCATTGGCACTCGTTTCCACAGCCACTCCGCTCTTGGGAGTTTGACTCCGAGAGCATTGTTACAGCGTTTAAAAGCTTGGGATGATCTCACAGTCACAAAAACGCCCCCTTTCTCTGCATTTCCGCACCTCCCCGAACCTCCCATCACTCGTGGCCGCAGTGTTGTCCCTGCGCCTACAGACCCCACTGTGAATTCCCCAAACCCAAGGATGCTGCCCACACCAAAGGCACGGTCCCCCCTCCAAGTGAGACAGTCGGTACTGAGATGCCAGGATGCCTGCGGACTAGCCACGTTTTCCCGGCCGTCCGGGCACCTCGTGTCCTGTCGGGGCCGCTTCCCTCCGCTCCGCATCACCCCACCGCCTCTCCTCCCGGGCTGACCCCCGGCCCGCCTGTAGGCCATGCTCCTGTGAGGGGGCGGCCACGGAGAGTTTCCCGCTCCCCTCCTGCGGCTTACGGACGTGCCCACGCGCTTGGGTGCCTGGGTGTGGGTTTTGTGAAATTGGGCGTCTGTAATTTGTACGACCTGGTGGGTTTATCCTGGTGCTGTGTCGCTCGGGCTGCCGTCTGGGCTCCCCTGTGCGCCCCGTGAAAGTCCCCTGTGCGGTGGGAGAGTGGGGGGAGCCTGGCGTCCGGAGCCTGGGCACGCGTGCTGTGCTGCCCGGCCCGGGTGCAGAGGTCCAGGTGTCTGCCCGGCGGGGCCCGTGGCGGGAGACCCTGCGGTTCACCGTCCTTTCTCTGCATCCTCCTCTTCCCTAGCGGGTGACGACGAGATCTCCTTCGACCCCGACGACATCATCACCAACATAGAGATGATCGATGACGGCTGGTGGCGGGGGCTCTGTAAGGGCAGGTACGGGCTCTTCCCGGCCAACTACGTGGAGCTGCGGCAGTAGGCCCGCCGGCCCCGCGCCACGCGTCACTCCCGCCGTCCGTGGGTTTCCGGGGCCGGGAGGGCCGTGGACGTACCGCTTTTATATTTAATAGTTCTGCTGATGCTTTTGGAAATGTTTATGCCACAGAATTTGCTAATATATTGTAATCACGTTCCTTAGGAGGACTTTGGTCATTGATTTTACGCATTCGAGGTATTTTCTTTCTTTTTCTTTTCCTTTTTTTTTTTTTTTTTTTTTTTTTTGCCAAATCGTCACATGGAGCCATTTGGGGGACCGTTAGTTCTCCTGAGGGCGTGGTGTTGTCCTCGCCCCTCGGCGGCGGCGTTCGGGGCCCCTGACGGACGTGGTCGTGTGGGTGTCGGGTGGGGCTTGCCGTCCCAGGAGGAGGGAGGCCTGACGGGAGGTCAGGACCAAGGGGAGGGTAGAGGGCGGTGGCTGTGTCTCCAGATGGGAGCACCCTGTGCTGGGAGGCCCCCGGGACTTGTTCCCCAGGCCCGGTCCCCCTCCCGCCTCCCTCCCCCGACTGCCGCCGCCCGCCAAGCAGTGTCCCCAGTGTGTTACCGGAGGGCCTCCCCTGGCCGCACGCGGCTCTGCGTCTGTTGCGTGAGAAAACGGCCACCACTGCGGGCAGGCAGGTGCCATCTCTGCCGTAAACTGCCAGAAACGTTCTTCCTGTCGAGGCACCCCTGCGCTTTGTGCCCAAATACCGTGTCAGGACGGTAGGATGGGATTGGCGGACTCGGCTAAGAAGTGGGGCGGAGAGGGACTTCTCCCGGCCAGGATGTCCCCCGCGGGTGCTGCACGGGGGGCCATCGCCCTCCTGGGGGCCTGGCGGCCGGGTCCGCGCCTGCCACGGTCACAGTGGTGTCTTCCCAGGTCTGTGGGGGGGCGGTCTCCGGAGTTCGAGATGTTGGCGTCCGTTTCCTGGAGTGCATTTCTGCATAGTCCTTGCTTTACCACGGTTAGGTTGGGTTTTATATGCAATTATTGTATCTAAGTTTCTGTAGCACACGTCCTAGGTATGTTTTTTTTTTTTTTTTTTAATTAAATATTCAAAATAAACTTTTTTTGATCCACTTGCTTGCTGATTTTGTTTTGGGATTTAGTCACTTAAGGTGGCTCCCTGACCCTTGACCCTGTAATTTCTGAGCTCCAGACCAACTAAGGATCCCCCTTTTAAGAGGCACTTTTTATGAGAGAACTGTATTTATGCTCTGATGTTGTCAAGTTTTTGGACAAGGATTCTAAGCAAAATAGAAAACGTTCCTTTAGAAATCCATTTTTTGAACTATGCTTCCGAACTCCCGAGATGGTTATCGTGCGGCCCAGGCTCCGTTTTCCTTTGGGGTGCAGTAAATCGAGGTCCAAGAGAGCAACACTCGTGAGCAGAGAGGCTGGTGGACGCGAGGCCTGGCTCCTGGGCCTGCCCTGGGCCGACCGCCGGACACGGTAACCTAGAAGCAGCCGGCGAACGCGGGGCGTGCGGAGGCTGGCGTGGACCTGACCGGGTGGACAGCTTCGGTGAGCAGACGTGGGCCGCCCAGCTGAGAGGCGGTCCGCTCCTGGTCATGCGGGTTTGTGCCGTGGAGCCGTCCCCCCTCGCCGTCTGGCGTGGAGGGGCCGCGTGCCGTCCGCAGACCTGGCCCCCCAGAGGCCACGGCCAGAGGCAGGCCTTCCCTGGCGGGCGTCTCGTGTGGCAGGAGGACAGGGCTTTGAGACTTCTGGAAAAGCTGCCCTCGCCGCCGCTGGAAGACCTGGGGGGGGGGGGGGGGGGCGGGCAGCACAGATCACAGACCATCCAGATTCACGCGTTTTGCCCCGGGGTAGTGGTAGGGACCTCGTGCGGGAGGATCACAGGGGGGTCTGTTCTTCTGTGTGTGTTTCACTCGGCATCACGTCCCCCCGGTCCAGCCACGTTGTGGCAGGCGTCAGGGTGTCCCTCCTTGTCAGGGCCGAGTGACAGTCCAGGGTGGGGCCAGACCTCGTCCATCCACTCGTCTGTTCACGGACGTTGGGCTCGCCTCCGCCTGTTGGCTGCTGTGTTGCTGTTCCCTCACGCACCTGCTCCGTCCGGCTGCCCGGCCCACCCCAGTCCGCCGACGCCCCCTCGGGGATCCCCGGGGGCTGGGACCGGAGCTGCGTCTTACCTGATGTGCCCCCAGGTTCTGGCGCCACATCTGTCCTGGGAAGGTTCTCAGCAGCCGCTCCCAGGACCCCCGTTCTCCTGTCCCTTTTTGGTCCTGATGCGTGATACTCTCTCCTCCGGACTTTTAAATGGCGGGGCGCCCCAGGGCTTTGTCCTCGGACACATTCCTGGTCTGCAGACACCCACACTTGGGGACGATCCTGCAGACAGGCCTCCCCGTCCAGGTGCCGAACCGCCTTCTTGTCGTCCCCGTGCGGCCGGACTCCAAAGTTGACCCCACGCCTGCCCCTCCTGCGGACCCTTGACCCCGCAAAGGCAGCTCCATCCTTCCCTTTCTGACGCCCGCAGCCTTGGAGTCACCCTGACTTCTTCCTTCTCCCCTCTGGCCCATCTGCTAGCCAGCTGTCAACCGTGATGGGGAGGCATGGTCCGCCTTCCTGCTCCCACCCCGTCCAGGTCCCTCCCAGCCGTGGTTCCGACCTCCCCCGCTCTCTGAAGACGTTTCCAACGTGAATTCACATCCCTCCTGGGACTCTGAACCCCAGAGCAGCTTCTGTTTCCCTGGGAGTCAGGCTGCGGTCCTCACCAAGGGTCCCGAGGCTGACCGCCCCTCCCGCTCTCCCTCCTGATGAGCCGGCACGTCGCTGCCTCAGGGCCTTTGCACTTCGGAGTGTTCCTTCTGCCAGTGCCCCCAGGCTCACTCCCCCCCCCCCCCCCCCCCCCCAAGCCGGTGTTCCCTCAAAGTCTACTTAAAACTGTGGATCTGCCCAAACCTAGCCCCCACCCCTTTCCCTTCTCTTTATCACAGCGGACAGTACTTCAATCACATTGTGTGGTTTGTTTTTGGTTTTTTTTGAGATTATATTTTTAAGTAATCTCTACATCCGGTAGCAGGAGTCAAACTCACAACCCCGAGATCAAGAGCCACGTGTTCTACCGACGGAACCAGCCAGGTGACCCTGCATGATTTTTAAAACCAGTTTATTGAGATACGGTTCACAAATCTCACGAGTCCCCCATCTCAGGCACGTAGGTGGGTGGTTTTCAGTGCGTTCAGGTTTGTGAGTCGCATGTCAGAATCCCCCCGTCTCCCAGAGAGAACCCCTGCGCCCATTGGCGGTCACTCCCCGATCCCCTGCCCCAGGCACCCGACTCCCCTCCTTTCTGGGTTTGCCCTTCCTGGACATTCCGTGTCCGTGGAATCCGCACCGTCTTTTCTGAACGGGAGCTGTGCCCTGTCTCCCGCCTGGGCCGTGGGCTCCGTGTTACCGACTCACGGGACCTGTTCCGTTCACTGTGTAAGAGAAACGCCATACGTTGTTAATCCAAAGTGTTTTTTAAGTAGATCTTTCTAGCCCCCAATAAGTCGATTCAGAAGTTGCCTCTGAGTATCGTTGCCAGGGGAGAGGCCGGGTTCCTATAGACGGGGGTGGAAGGAAGGCGAGGTAGAGGGTCCTAGGAGGCCTGTGTGCACACCGGCCCTTTTTACTACTTACTTTGCTGTACTGGTTGCGAATTGCAAATCCCATAGCATAAAAGCATTAGGAGTTGATGTCCAAAAGCACACAGACAGTGCCACACGGCCCGTCGTGAAAAACGAAACCTCTTCCCCCTCTGTCCTCTCCTTCGTGCCCTGGAGGTGATTCTGTCAGTGACTTGCGGGAAGGAGTCTCTGTGTACAAGTGCACGCGTAGGACAAGTGAATTTTTTTATACGCACAGAGGTTCACACGGCGTTTCGCCGAATGTAACTTGCTCTTCCGTTTTATTTTTATTTTTTACGTTTGTTTATTTTGAGAGAGATCGCCCACGCGGGGCAGGAGGGGCAGAGGGAGGCAGCCTCCCAGGCAGGCTCCACGCTGCCAGCGCAGAGCCCGATGCGAGGCTCGAACCCTAGAACCGGAGATCGCGACCTGGGCTGAAGCCGAGAGTCGGAGCGAGCCTCCCAGGCGCCCCTGCAGACAGCTTCCCAGCTGATTCGCTGGGTCCGCGAATATGAAATTTCCCTCTGAAAAGGTTTGCATTAGCCTCCACACGAGAACACGTCTCTTCTTTGGCCGAACTCAAGTGTTGTAACAACGTGAGATCTCTGACAATCTAGTAAGTGAAGATGCACGTTCTTGTTACTTGGGCTTCATTTTACCCCCAGCGGTCAGTCCCCTTCTTTCCTTCCTTCTCTGTCCTTTTCATCGCCTGTTTGCTCCGTACTCATGAGTGACTCACGACAGGCTCGTGGTAAAAATTCAAAACAAGGACTTTCGGTCCTGGAAATAGTGGGGACTAGACGTTATGACACCCGTCTTGCCACAAAATACCTAAAATGTGAGATGAGTTGCAACAAACCTCTTTTACGCGTAGAGCTGAGCCTGTAGGAAGGTCGAGGACATCTTCAGGAGCGGAACAGAACGCTCGCCCTCGAGGTCTGAGTAGCGTGAGGTCATCGGTCACAGCCGGCGGAACCGACGGCCGAGGGGTTTGCGCACACGGGGGCGGGAGGTAAGGCTCCCGGCCGAGCAGGGTGCACGCAGCCCTGGGCAGAGGAGCCCGGTGAAACCGGGGCCCTCCGTGGGGAGGCATCTGCCCATTGGCAACGCTGGAGACCGAAGTAACTTGTCTGTCTGGCCCTCAGATCTGGGCTGGGGAAAAGAGGTCGTGCGACGTTTGGTCGGTGCAACTGAGACGGACGTCTGGGTGGCGCGGTTGGGTGAGCGTCCGACTGTGGCTCGGGTCACGATCTTGTGGTTTGGGAGTTCGAGCCCCACGTCAGGCTTTGCCCTGACAGCTCGGAGCCTGCTTGGGATTCTCTGTCTCCCTCCCTCTCTGCTCTTCCCCCGCTCACGCTCGGTCTCTCTCTCTCAAAAATCGGTAAGTGTTAAAAAATCCTTTTCGAGAATTAGGGATGCGGGGATAAAGAGACAGTCTCAGCAGGTCCATGGAAAGCGGAGTAGTGGTCACGAGGGGCTGGAGGACGGGGGAAGGAGGGAGTGACTGCCAGTGGCTCTCGGGTTTCCTTTTGGGGCGGTGACGTCCCCGCACTCGATGCAGGTGGAGGTCGCACGACATTGTGAATGCACTACGTGCCGTTGGCTTGCACGCTGAAATGGCAAATGGTCTGAAGGGAAGAGGTCATCTGAGTCCTGTCGTTCGTCACCACGACGACAGGCAGACAGTCCTGTTACCCTATGAAAAGTAGGGGTGCCGTGGGCAGCCCGGGGAGGGCAGCCGGGCAGAGCCACGGACAGACTGTGGGATGAGGTCAGGCCGGAGCTGAGTGTTGGAGGGCAAGTACAGGAAAGCCAGGCCCAGCAGGGCAGCCCGTGTGCGGGAGGACAGCACGGGAGCTAGAGACACAGGCAGGGCCGGATCATGAAGGGCTTTATGAGCCAATTAAGAGGATTGGGCTTTATTCTAAGTGCACCCAGGAGTTTTTGCAGACTTTTAAGCCCTGAAGATCCCATCTGTTTTCTGGAAGGATCATTTAGGCATCTTGATGCCCACGTGATATCCGACTTCTTGGCCCCAGAGTCCTGAAAGACGAAGGTCATAAATAAAACTAAAGTTTTGGAATTTAACCCTGTGTGTTTCAGGGGTTCTTACTACCTCTTGCCATGTGTCCTTGAAGAAAAAAAAAAGGCCTCATGTTCCATTTACTGCAAACAAAGAAAACAGTAATATTTATGTTTGTAAACAAAACAAAACATTTTTCAGTTGGCAGGAATGTGTGGTTGGAGTTGATGTGCGTTCTTCACTCTGTTCCATTGATCCCTTTGTCTTTCCATCGATACCACAGTCTCGATTATAGCAGCTCTAAAGTAAGTCTTGAAATCGGGTAAACTGATTTCTCTCACTAGTCTTCCTTTCAAATTGTTTTAGCTATTGTAGTTCTTTTGCTATCCTGTATAAACTTAGAACCGTCTTGTTGACCTCCACGAAAAAATCTTGCTCGGATTTGGGTAGGAATTCTGTTACACTTATAAAGCATCTTCACTAGGTAGAGCCATCCAGTATAGAAACACGGTATTTCCCTCCATTTCTTTACATTTTCTTTCATCTATTTCACCAGCTTTTTGTAGTTTTCAGGATAGAAGTCTTGCATGTGTTTGACCAGATCTACATTTACGTTTCATTTGTTTTTTCGCAGCCATGAGCTATATTTCTGTTTCCAGTACACACACATCCGTTGGTAGTCTATGGAAGGGCAGTAGATTTTTTTGTATGTTTATCTTATATCTTGCAACCTTACTGAGCTCCCTCGGAAGTTCTAGAAACTTCTGTGGGTTTTTTCAGTTTTTCTGTAGATTCTTTGGGATCTTCTGTATAGACAATCGCCTGCAAAATGAGACAGTTGTATTTTTCCCTTTCCAGTCTCTGTGCCTTTTCTTGCCACATCGCCTCAGCTAGAACGTCCAGTGCTGTGCCGAGAGGAGTGACAGCAGACATCCTTGTTTCCGGTCTTAGAAGGAAAGCACTCAGTCCTTCACCATCAAGTGCAGTGTCACCTGTCAGTTTTTTGTAGATGCTCTTTACCCCTTTGGAACAGAATTGACTAAGTGGGTTTATGGTCCTACCTTCATCCATAAACTGCAATGGTGAGGTCACAGCCAGCCCCCGAGATGACTCCAGTACTCCTTGCCTCCTTGTATCGTGTCCTCGTGCAGTCCCTGCCTCCCAGAACGGGGCAACCTGCGTAACAATAGGACACTGTGAACGTGGCAGGTGTCACCTCCAGACGGGAGGTCGTAGGAGACACCGCAGGCCCTGCCTTGCTCTGCTAGATCACGGGCTCTCAGAGAAGCTGGCACTCTGTCGTGAGGAAGCTCCGACAGCCCTGGAGGCCAGGGTGGCAAGGGACCGAGGCCTCCCGCCATCAGCCCTGTGAGTGCGTCACCTTGGAAACCAACCGTCCGTGCCCAGAAAATCTCGGTCAGCACCTCAACCGAAGCCTCGCGACAGCTGCTGACCCACGACCGCCCTGCTAATCTGGTCCCAAGTTCCTGGCCTAGGGAAACAGCAGGAGATTCAATCGGCGTCCGTTGCTGCTTTAGGCCACTAAACTTGGGGGCAGTTTGTAAGGCGGTCACACGTAACCATGGAGATGTTTGAGTTTCTCATTTGAGTCCAGCAAAGAACGGGCATGGGCTCCCTCGCAGAAGATGTGGCCGTGCCGACGGGTGTCCCCGACACCGTTCGTGAGGGGGCAGCCGTCAGGCCCTTCAAGGACTCAAGAAAGTGGCTCAAACGCCCTTCACCCCCACGGTTTACTTGTAGGGATTTACCCCGGTTGTGCTTCGTGTGCGTGGAGCAGAGGTGACCTCCGTGCCCATCCGCAAGGGCCTGTGGGACGGTGCCGAGGAGCCGGGCGCCTGGGAACCGTCGCCAAGGTGCGCGTCAGCTGACGGGCACGCTGTCCTGGGGGCAGCGGCTGGGTCCTTCCCAGGAGCCCGGAGAGTCCCGAGTGAGCTCCCTAGCCATGCTCTCATACACGCGCACGTGGGGGTATTCACAGCAGCCCTGTTCGCTTTTTTTTCTTAATTTTGGAATAATTTTATAGAAAAGTTGTGAATTACGATACGAGGAATTCTTATATACTCCCTGCCGATTTCCCCTAAGATTAACCTCTTACCCAACCGTGGTCCCCTCATTCAAACTGAGATATTAACGTTGGTACAACACCGTTCACTAAACGGCAGCCTTTTTTTGGATTTAAGTTTTTCCACGAGTGTCCTTTTTCTGCTCCCAGATCCAACGTAGGGTCCCACGTTACGTTTAAAAAAACATTTTTTTTCTTAAAAAAAAAAAACCCAAAAGATGTATTGAGACATAATTTGCTTACCGTACAACTCACCTATATAGTGCACAGTTTAACGGCTTTTAGTGTATTCGCAGAGTTACGGGAATATCCCCTCTGTCTGATTCCAGAACATTCTCGTCACCCAAAAAGCATCCCCATGCCTGGCAGCAGCCACCCCCCCCCCCCCCCCCAGCCCCCACCACCCACTCATCATCTCCTGTCTCTGAATCTTCCTGCTCCAGACATCGTGTAAATGGGATCATCCAACACGTGGTAATTCGGGGCAGGCTTCTTTCATTCAGCATGATGTCGAAAAGCATCGTTTTTATAGCAAAAAAAAAAAAAAAAAAAATGTGAAGATTAATCGACAGATGAAGGGATACATCAATTTCGATATATTCCTATAATGAAATAGATTCGACTGTGAACATGAATGATTTCGAGCTGCATCTGTCATGTTTGATGAGCCTCAAAAGTGATATTGAAATAAATAAGTCAGCTGCGGGATTCACGATTGCCAATAATTATACTATCAATGATGATGCTAGTCACCAGTTAACTGGCTGGGGACTAAGTGTCAGGCACTGTTCTCTTGATGAGGATTGCTAACTGATCATGCATGACGCAGACAGTTTCTGTCAAGTTTTATTTATTTTTATTGTTTATTTTTTGGAGAGCGTGCGAATGGGGGGGTGGGGAGGGGTGGAGAGAGGGAGACACAGAATCGGAAGCAGGCTCCAGGCTCCCAGCTGTCAGCACAGAGCCCAGCGCGGGGCTCGAACCCACGAACCGTGAGATCATGACCTGAGCCGAAGTCGGACGCTCAGCCGACTGAGCCCCCCAGACGCCCGTATAAGGTTTTAAAATGTGCATGGTACTACCACATATCGTTTATGGGCACATACGTAAGCGATGCGCATGTCGCAACATGCAGAGAGAGGATAAACACCGAGTTCAGGGCAGTGGTTACGTCTGGGGTGGAGGGAAGGAGGTGGAATCAGGAGGGACGAAAGGGACAAGCGTCCCTGTAACGTCCGACGTCTCAAGCTGGTGGTGGACGTGAGTGTTCGCTGCTCCCCGTCTGTTTCAAACCGATGGGTTTCATAATTTTAAAAGGAGCAAGACTACAGAGCAGTGAGTAGAGTGAGCTATATTTGGGTTTTTAAAATGATTCGTACGCATATGCTTGCAGATGTATGCACGAGGCCAGGGAAGGATCACAAGGAATCCTTAATAGGCGAGAGCTTTGGGGAGGCACCCTGGGGTTCGGGAAGCCAGCGGGGAAGGGAGACACGCGCTTGCCTGATACTTTTCTGAGTTTCATTCGACACGTGTCTTTACCACTTGATTAACAAGAGGATCCCATCTGTCTTTGTTTATGCCCGCTGGCAGTGGTATGCCATTTCCCAGGCAAGACCTCGTGTGCCCCCACAAGTTCCTGGGGCCTCAGGGATCGTCAGTCCACAGCTCAGATGAGACCGCTGAGGAGCCCAGAGGTGGCGGGGTTCACGGACTGGTGGGTGGTGCAGAGGGGGGCCGGGCGGCTGGTTCCCAGGTGAAGTCGCACGCTGAGCAGTGAAACGCGCTGGGTGGGTTTCCTTGGCCTCCGGCCCCCGGTGCCCTCCCTCTGGGCATTCAGCTTGGCTCCACGAGCTGTTCTCCGAGCCGTCCACACGCAGACCTCAGTGACCTGCGGGCCACAGCCCCTGGGGGAGTGGGGCACGCACTCAGCCCTGCACAGCCACGTGGGACTTGCTGGAGTGGCAGCGACCCCTGACACCGCACAGAGGGTTGGGGCAGGTTTATTTTGCAGGGGTCGCTTTGGAGAAGGGACTTGCAAACTCCAGCAGGCACCAGGGTCACCTGGAAGGCTTGTTAGCCTGCGTGGCTGGGTCCTGCCCCAGAGCTTCTCGTTCTGCAGGTGGGGGAGGGACAGACGTTTGCGTTCCTCCCCATTTATTTATTTATTTAGAGAGCATGAACAGGGGAGGGACAGAGAGAGAGGGGGGGAGAGAGAATCCCAAGCGGGCTCCACACTGGAGCCTGACCTGGGGCTCGAACCCACGAGCCGTGAGATCATGACCCGGGCTAACACCGAGAGCCAGACGCTTAGCCGGCTGAGCCACCCAGGTGTCCCAGACATTTGCATTTCTAACCGGGTCCCAGGTGACTGACCCTGATGCCGCCGGTCCAGGGACCAGACTTGGGAGACCCACTGCCTTAGAGCCTCCCCTGCTGTACTTTGTAGACCGACGGAGGCACGGGGGACAACGGTCCAGGCGCTGGCAGTTCCAGAAAGCAGATGTACAAGCTGCCCGTGCCTCAAAGTCACCTGTGCTCCAGGCTGTCGCCACCCACCTCTCACCCCTCACCCACGCCTGCCGATTGCGGACAGGGGACGCGAGGGGCAGTTTCTCGAACTGCCCGTAAGACCCGCCCAGGAGAGCATTAACCGCACAGATCCGGGGGCTTCCTCTTGTTAAAAATCAAATAAAATAGCAGACCTGAAGGTCCCGAGCGGATAGGTCCAGTTAACCCATGTAAGCAAGCTTAACCCTGCTCGTCTCACGAACAAGAGAACTTAGGTCGTTCGTTGTCAATGTACGTGGCAAACCTAAGACGTCTTCTCCTCCCCAAATGGTGTAAGATACTCCTGTTTAACCAATTCCCTGCCATCTGGAAACTCCCACCTGGTAACCATTCTTGCTTTATAAGCCATCCTATAATGACACGCCCCTGAGCTTCCTACCACTTTCAAATTTGAGATCTCCCTGGATGAGAACAGTTTGTTTCTCCCTCGATAAAGTATTCATAGGAGTAAAGCTCTCTGAATTTTGACACTTCCTACTGAAACCGGATGCCTGGGAGGAGGCCTGATCATCCGCCTGTTCACAGACGCTCCCGCCTGCCAGCCGCGGGGAGGGGGGGGAGGGGAGCAGTGCACACCAGTCTCCCCAGCAGTGCCTGGCTGGGGGCTCGCTGGAAACGCAGAGTCTCCGTGCCCCAGCCTGTTCCCCGGGCTCCTGGGCTGTACGCGTACGCGTGAGCTACAGACCGGGCCCCGAAGAGTTTCAGCCTGCAGAAACAGGACCTCAAAAGTCTCCAGGGAGGAGCCCCCACCCGCCGCTGGTGGGAATATAAATGGTGTGGCCTTTGCAGGAAACGGTCCAGCGACTCCTTCAGCAGGTTCCACAGAGAGCAACCACATGACCCGGCAACTCCACCCCCAGGATATACGCCCCAAAGAACTGAAAACGGACTGAAACAAATACTCGTACACGCATGTTCCCAGCAGCACTATTCTTAACAGCCAGAAGGTGGCGACAGCCCACACGTCCATCAACCGACAAAGGGTTTGTCTTCGGCAGGATGGAACCGGCCAGTGCCAACAGCCTTATGGAAGTGTGACTACGTGTAATGCCACTGGATTGTGCACTTTCAAATGCTCAGTGAGGAGAATCCACCTGGACACTCTTGTGACCCCATTCGTCACCTGTCCGTACATCCTCCATTTACCTTCTGCCTTCTTTTAAAATCATTTTTTTTATAACTTTTAAAAAGTTTTTTGTAATGTTTACTTATTTTTGAGAGTCAGAGAATGAGCGGGGAAGGGGCAGAGAGGGAGGGAGACGCAGACTCGGAAGCAGGCTCCAGGCTCCCAGCTGTCGGCACAGAGCCCCACGTGGGGCTCGAACCCACGGACCGTGAGATCATGACCTGAGCCGAAGTCGGACGCTTAACCGACTGAGCCTCTCAGGCGCCCCTTTTTATAAAATCTGTGTTTATTTATCTTGAGAGAGAGAGAGTGCACACACATGCACTAGTAGGGGAGGGGCAGAGAGGGGGAAAGACAGAATCCCAGGCAGGCTCTGCACGGGCAGTGGAGAGGCTGATGTGGGGCTGGAACTCACAGACCACAAGATCAGGGCCTGAACTGAAATCAGGAGTCAGACACTTCACCGACTGAGCCACCCAGGCGACCCCCCCCCCTTCTGTCTTTTAACACATCCACAACTTTGTTCCTTGCAGCGCTGTGTGGAGCCGGTTGCCCACTTTCCCAGTGCGCCTTGCTTCTAGGGATACCACTGGCCTATGACATATTGGTAGGCACTTCTGGGAATGCACTGGCTTCTCCGGTAAAGGGGAGCGGACACAGCTGCCATGGTCTTCCCCTCTTCTTCCTCGCCTGGAACAGAATGTGACGTGTGGGGTGGCAGCAGCCTTTTGTTGCTGTGAGGCTGAGAAATTGGAGGGAGAGGCTGAATCTCAGGCCTATGTTGAGCCGTCAGATCAAAGCCAGGGACCACCCACCTAGGGTCCTCCCATTCACCCATGTTTCCAGCACACCCTTACTGAGAACATCTTGTTACCGATGCAGGGCATCCAACAAGACAGATAAAATTCCTGCCCACGCGGAGCTTACATTTTTGTACGCAGTCCTATGGAAAGAATAAAAGCACTTTTTGTTGAAGCCATTGTTAAGTGGAATTTCCATTATTTGCAGCCCCAACCTGCCTTTTATTTATACTGGTCTGCTTCCAGGGATGGGGTGAAGACACATAGATGCTCGCAGCTTTGTGAGGTCGCTCTAGCCTCGCCCGCGAGAAGCCCCGAGGCTGCACCGCAAGCGTCTCATTTGTGCCGTCACCTGCCTGCGAGCTTTTCCCCGGTGGGCGGGGCGCTTCATCCACGGCCCGCCTCCTGGCCCCCGGGATTGGTCGGAAGCTGCCTGTCCTCCAGCTGGGCCAATCACGATCCCCCCCTTTGCCAGTCGGGATTGGTGCTCGCTGGGCACGTGCAGAGCAGTCCCGGTGCCGGCCTTGATTGGCTCGTGCGGGGCACGTGACCGACAGGCCCAGGGTCCTCTGCGGCCGAGGCGGGCGGCCGTGACGTCTCCCGTGGCCCGGCGGAGCTGTGACGGAGACCGCTGTCGGAGCTCAGGACCCGGGGGCCGCCTCTCCGGGAGCCAAGGGTGAGGCGGGCTCCCCCAGACCCCCCCCCCCCCCCCGTCCGGGCCCCGGCGCGCCATCTGGAGTCCTCGCGGCCGCCACTGACACCCCGCGTGCCGCATGGCAGGCCCGTGGCAGACGGGGAGCAGGAGGGCTGAGCCCCGCTTCCCCGTCGGGCCCCCTCGCTGGGGAGGGACCGCCACCCCCATCCCCACCAGGGCCCGGCTCCCGTTACCGCTTCCCAGCTTCCCAGCTTCCCCGAGGCGGGACCTGCGAGGCAGGCAGCCCTAGAGAGAACAGGTGCCCGGTGTCGTGGGGGAGCAGGGGCCGCGGATGGTTGTGGCAGGAGCTGCGCCTAAATGGATGGGCCGAGGGCAGGAGGCCCCGGGAACTTTCCAGGACAGGGCGGCTCAGCGCAGGGGCGGGCAGGGCCCTGGAGGCCTAGGGAAGTCTGCCTCCCTTACCGGGACTGGGGGAGGACCGGACGGGAGCCGCGGGCACTGAGGCCGCAGCTGCGGGGGAGGTGGGGGGGGGGGGCTGAGGCGGTGAGGGGTGTCCGGGGAGGGTGGGGGGTGTCTGGAAGGAGAGGCTGCCTCTGTAGGCATTGCTCAGGCAGGGAAACAGCAGTGCCTGCGATGGGGCAGGACAGGCCCCTGTGCTGTCGGACATCTCTTCCGGAGGGGGGTGGGGGGGGGGGTGGGGATGTGTCTGCCCGCCAGGGGGGGGGGGGGGGGGGAACCAGTCAGCTAATTAACGGGCCACTTTGAGGTAGTAATAACTGCCCTGAGAAGAGAAGACACGGCGATGTGAGTGGGTGATTAAGATGACTTTTACTCTGAATCTGATGGTTCAGGAGGCGGTGCAGACACAGGGGAAGAACATTCCAGATGCCAAGAAGAGCGGGCAGATTGGAGCCCCCAACTGTGGCAGCAAGGTGAGCAAGGGGGAGCTTGGGGAGGTGGGCGGGGGCCCGACTGCTCCGGATGATGTGGGCCCGGGCCTCAAGGGCAGGGCTGGGGTCCTCGCGGCTGTGTCCGTGTTGCCGCTGTGACTAGGTCGCAGGCCTGCACTGCAAGCTAGATCCAGCCCTCTCATTTGTGGTCCCCCCCCCGCCGTAAAGAGCCGTCCCCTTCTTCTCTTGGCTTCGCGACTGCTGCCAGAAAAAGCTGGCCACTGGTGCCCGGCGGGGGGGGGGAGGGGGGGAGGTGGGGGCTGGGCTTCCCTGGCAACCCCTGCCAGGGCTAGAGGTTTCAGGCCACGCGGTTCCCCCAGAGCCTTGATGTCTTTATCGGGACCTTTGTAGTCACATTTATAAACTCTTGCTCCAAAACGGAACCTTTATTTTTAGCTTGCCCAGATGGCAGGCTCCAAGACCTGCTCCGTGCCTTTGGCTTTCTGTAAAGCTTCAAAGCTGTGTGGGCCTGTGAGACTCACTTTCGAACTCATTCTGCAGCCACGTGCCTGGCTCCTTGTCTCCCATTCGCTTGGCCTTTTCTCCTCCGCCACTGAGGGTGACTGTGAAGGGCAAGGAGGGGCTGCGCCCGTTCTACCTGGCGGAAGGAGGCCGAGGGGTGTGGGAGCGAACGCACGGGCATCGGGGCCGGGAGCGGTTCGCCGCAAGGCCTCTCTGGTTGCAACCGAGGCGGGCTCTGTGGACGAAGGCCACGAAGGAACACGCCGGGAGGGTTCTGGGTGGCCCGGAGCCAAGGGAGGAAGCGTTTAGCGGGAGGGCCTGGGAAGGACGGGGCCCAGGGCAGCTGTGCTCCCTTGGTGAGGCCTCACCGTCTTCAGGGTGATTTGTCATCGGTAAGAGAGACGATCGTCTTTTCCGTACTTACCTCGTGGATCCTCGAGAGCCTTAAAGCAGATGCCACGTGTAATGAAGCTCTAAGCTTCGGGCCTTTATCAAGTCTTTGGGAAAGGCAGCCTTTGATCCCTAGGTCCTGGCTTCCCTGATCCCAGTCGAGGGCAGCGAGGTAAAACAGGTTACTTCTGAATTGGATCTTCTCCCTCTGTCACACCCCTGAGGCAGTTCAGCTGGAAGGAGCCCCCACCTTGCCCAGCCTCCTGGACCCCTGGCCCTGCACAGTTGACTTTGGAGGGGCAGAAAGTGACGGACCCTGACACCAGCAGCCGTTCTCGGGGCGCCTGATGGGGGTTCTCTTTCCTACAGAGGGACTTCGCCATGGAGGTTTTATAGCAAATCCTGGGTGGGCCTTCACCGTGGACCTTGGCAAGACTTGGCTTCCTCATCTGTAAAATGGGGCTATTTGTTCCTACCACAGGGCTGTTAGACCCTCAGTGAGGGCAGTGGTCTGGATGGTGCCTGGCACACAGGCACCCGGTAGATTTACTGTTATTTCCAGCTGCCTCTTGCGACCGTGCAGGGAAATAAGCTGATGTCTGTCTTTTGCTGTGGTCACCTCCCTGGCAGTTCAGAGGCTGTGCTCTCCTCCTGCCCTCTGGGGTTTGCAGAACACATTTAAGTCGCGTAAGCCCCTTGGCAAGAAAGACCGCGAGTGGGCGGTGGCAGGAAGGCTTGATGGCTAGGGGCCCAGGACAGGTGTGCTGCCACCGGAGACGGCTGAGATCAGCTGTCTTCGCGCTCAGACCTGCTCACCTGGCCGCCCTGAAGGCCAGCCCGCGGTTTGTCTGATCCCCATCTCCTACGGGGCCCGGGGCCCGGCTGCCCGTCGGTCTTGCCTGGTGGCCGCGGCTGGTGCTGTGGCACACCCCTTTGGCTCTGGACACGTGCACGCTTCCAGCAGAGGCAGCGGCGGCGGCGGCATGCGGAACGGGGACCCCTGAGAAACCCTGCCGTGTCTCCCAAACCGCCCCTTTCAGATTCTCAGGTGATCGGCTACATTTGTGGCCTGAAGTGAAGAAGTTTGGATCTCTAGTTGACTTTGGCCTGGTACACAGCGGCACCGGTGAGAGTCTCGCGAGATAGACAGGCACAGCCCGCGTAGGTCCTTGCTCCCTCCAGACGCGTGTTTGCAGAGAGCCCAGAGACGTGGCGAGGGACGTAGCACGTGGTGTATCCCTGCCTCCGGGCTGGCTGAGCCATCCCCCACTTGCCCCGTGGCCCCGTGGGTGGAGCGGTGGGCCCCGACGTGCTCCCTGCACCCCGGACAACTTGTGAGATGACAAGGGCTGCTCACATGACCTTCGGCACGAGGAGTGTGGCGGCGTCGGGCCAGAATCTGTGTATTTCCTGTCATTTTTCTTTTACAAGAAAATCGGACTGTGTGCTGCTGCTTCTTTGGCTTGTAAACATTGGAAAGAGTGCTGGGATGGGTGGCCTCCGTCACTAAAAGCAAATATTTTGTTCATTTTTTTACAAACTCTGCAAACAGCCAACACCGCTGATTTCGACAAGCCACCGACAAGGGCCGGCAGGGGCCGGGCGGCAGTGGGGGCGGCAGGCGGGGGCCCAGGACTCCTGCCCGCGCGCCCCTCTCACCCACGGGGCCTCTCAGACACGCTCTGTTTTAGGTGAACAAAAATAGTGCAAGTAAGAGCAGAGAGCGCTTTCAGTGGAAAATTAACTGATAACACGATCTTATTTCAATTTTCTTTTTATTTTTAAATTTAAACGACTGTGTGTGTGGCACAGTCTTAGGATGAAGGCTCCAGAACCACGTCTAGGTCTTCTCAACATTTCATTTCTCGAATCGTTTTTTACTTTACGTTGTGCATTGATACGGGCTTCTCAGTTCAGAAAACAAGGCACTATAACTATTTTATCAGCTACATTAATACAGTGAAGATAGATTTATCCTTTCATTAAATATACAGCATTTGAATACAATATGGTTTTTATGCAGATCAGGTTCAAAACACCCAAGGCACACACTTGATTTTTTTCCTGTTTTTTTTTTGTTTTTTGTTTTTGTTTTCTGTATTTATTTGAAGGCTCATATTAAAGTCTCAGAATTGCTATAAACAGAGAGTTCCAGAGTAGAAGCAATGGACAGTGCTTGTCATCTTAAACACAAAACGGTAAAGACTGTGGAATCGAGAAACACGGTACAGGAACAGTAAAGAAAGAAAACCACTGATACAGTGCGGCTCGGAAACTGAAGTGGTCAGGTCTGCTGGAGTCGGAGGGTCGGATCTGGAGACTCCCCGAGTCCCCCCGGAGCACGGCTGCCCGGGGGCAGCGGGTGCCGTGGGGGCTTCCAACCACCCGGTGTCTACACGGAGAGCTACAGGTGTGGAAAGACACTTCAGTGCCCTGCTTGTTAAAACGCCTCAAATAAAGTACGAGGGAAGGAAAAACGCTTCGAATTCCCCCCCCCCACCCCCCCCCCCCACCCCGCAAGACAAACTGATTACATTTACCTCGAGGAGGTCTGGAAGAAACCACTGGAGGTGATGGGGGTGGTTAAGGTCTGGGAGAAACCACCAGACAGCGAGGCAGGGGGCCTAGGGGAGAGGTCACTACGAAAGATCTGAGGCTTCGCATTTTTCGTGAGCACAGAAACACAGTGGCCGCTGTGCAGATGGAGAATGTGCCAAAACAGTAGAAAGTGTCCAAGGACTAGAGACCTCAGGTTGTCACTGACGAGGCCAAAGAAGAGGTTCGGTGTTGAAAACCTACTTCCCTACAGGCAGAGGGATGGCCCGCGTCTCCCCGGCTCAGCTCTTTGCCAAAGGACCCGAATCCTCTTGCCTCGAGGCTTGGGGCCCGCCGGCTTAGCACAACATGGCTGGCTTCGTGGGAACGACAGAGGCCGCCCGGTGCTGTGGCCCCAGAGCCTGGTGGGGGGAAGACCAGCAGGTGGGGGCATCGGGGTCTGTGCTTCAAGGAGAGCTGTGACTCCGGCTCCCCCTCGGCCCCACCCCCACCGCCGTCCCAAACCAGAGAGGACGGCCGGGCCTCGGCCGGGCTCTCAGAGCTCACAGACGTGCACGCCGACACGCACTTGGCTCTGAAGTCAGGCGTGTCTCCGTCTGCGTCACGAGAGCGCTTTAAGGAAGCAGAACCACGGCAGGTGAGCTGCTGGAAGGAAGGTTCTTACTCTTGGACGAAACCTAGTACCTGCTCAGTTGCACGGAGGTAGAGTGGCGGTGTTGTCCTACCTGCGTGAGATTGCAAGCTGGCAACTTGTCCACTCAGACAGCTACACTGTGTGTAATCAGAGCCACAACCTTAGTGCAATCGTATATTTATTTCTCTTACAGTCATTTTGGTTGCCATACAAGAGATTGAAGGATTGGGAGGAAGTGCAAATTACAGGAGCTCGTTTTTTGTTTCGTTTTTTTTTTTTTCTTTTTCAAAATAAAGTTTAAAAGGAATAAAAGCACAAAAGTAACAGCAACACAGAGAAATGCGAACACAAGTTACACAAAGCGTAGTGTGAAACATATTAGTTTCTAAAAAACAACAAAAAAAAATTGGTTAATGGGAAAATAATCCATGTTTGTGGCCCACACACGAAGTCATTGCCAGATCACCTGGGTAATGCTTGCTTGTTCAGTAACCCAGAAAAAAAAAAAAAATCACCATTTTACTAACTAAAGTACCACAGATAACCCACTTTGTGATATGTAGAGTTCAGCAAATCAACAGTCACATTGAGTCATTTTATATTCTATGAATTAACTTAAAATGTGCACAGACACCCTGGAGAAGGTATCTTGGCAGGTGTACATAATTTACATCTGGAGAAATTTTGGTTTTGTATACACAATGTTACAGAGACGAGGCATGTAAATGCAATTTATTTAAATTACAGTAGGTAAGAAAAGTTGATCTGAAAACCCGGAATAGTATTCACATGATCCTTATATGAGCAGTTTGACGTTTGTCCCACCATGGAAGAGGGCCTGGTCCTAACGTGTCCAAGGGGGGCAGGGGAAGAGCATTGGGCAGCGAGTTAAGTGAGGAACTATTGCTTTCTGGAGCAAAACCATTGGCTAGGGCTCGAGATGGATTCGTCTTGGCAACACGTGTTATTCTCGGTCAGTGCAGGTTCCACGGGCTCCTGTGACTTTTCTCTAATAAGACAAGGCAGAAACTGATGACTGCTCAGCTCTCGGGTTCCCCTTGCAGTCTGCTCGCTTCTGGTTAGTTGCCCGTGGCTTGAAGTCTAAGAAAGGGAGGGGCAGCCACCCTCACCGCCCGGCCGCCAGGGTCCAGTGGCTCTACAGCCACTGGTGGCAACCCAGCAGCGCCTTTCCCTCACTCGCACCTCGCCCCGGCGTGTCGCCTGGCACTGGCCACGGAGGTGATGCCAGCAGTAGGTAGAAGAAAGAAGGGCCGCGGTGAGGCGGTGTACTGACTGAATTTGGCAATCTCACCAAATGGAAGACGAATAATGGCCAAACCACCACCTTTACACTTTGTGAACGAGCAGGCGGCCTCAGCAGGCCACCCACGGCGTCCTGGCGCACCCCACGACGGAGAGACGGCAAGGGCACGGGGGAGGGGGGGGTTGGGGGGGGGGGGAGAAGCGCCTTCACGTTCAACTGACTTCAAGTAGGGGTGGGGTGTGCAGGTCCAGTCTGACTGCAGAGGGGTTTGGAGCGGAGGAAGGGCCGGAACTCAGTTTCCAATTCGGGGGCACGTGGCTGGAAAAACTGTGCGTGTGTGTCTGTGTGTGTGTGTGGGTGGGGGGGGAGGGTGCGTGTTTGTTTTTGGAGAAACCGCTGCATCGTGAATTGTAACCACTTCTGAAGAAATAATTGTCCTTCGATGACGAAGTTCTAGCAAAGATAGAAAATATAACACAGCTCTGCTGGTTCAGATGCATCCAAATAAGGTTGATTTAAAAAGGTCATACTTTTATAATTCCACAGAAATAGTATTATTAAATCACAAAAGTTTTTTTTTTTT
>NC_064808.1:2189362-2199334 GCF_023721935.1 Panthera uncia | reverse complement strand
CCGCCTGCACTGGCCCTGAGGGGGTGACGAGGCTGCATCGTGCTGCCAGAGGAGGCTCTGGTCTGTGTGCTCGCCTGTACAGAGGGGCCTTATTAGGTGCAGCCCCTCACTGGCCCTGGCCAGGGCCCGCAGCAGGCCGTCCGGCCCCCGGTTCACCCTCTTCCCTGCTGCCCCCAAACTGAAGGCATATCCGTGCCGCTGCCCGGGGACAGCCACAGCCCCTGGGGAGGCGGCGAGAGCAGCTGTGGGTTTCTTGCCTTTTGGGCTCATTCACGGGAGTGTGGATGGACCACCCGCCCCCTTCCGGAAAGATCCCGGCCAAACACCAGTGGGTGCGCGTTGTGAGCCTTTGTCTCCATGTGTGAGCTGGGGTCCCCTCCCTCCCAGCCGGCGAGAGCGGGGGCCTGCTCGGGAGCACGGGGAGAGTGGCACAGGTGCTAACATGGTGGGCGGTGAAAACAGACAAGGACAGGGATCGGGGGGGCCTCTATGAAGGGAGGGGTGAGCTGGGCACGCGGCCCGCTCTGCCCGCTCTCTGCCTCAGCTTTCCTTTTGCTGCTGTTTGTTTTCTCTGCCACTGATAGAGTTGGGTATAACCACCAGTCGGCTGCCTCGAGGCCTCTAAACCTCGTGGCACTTCCCCACTCGGTGGCAGCTGTTGTGGCTTTAAGCACGGAATGCTGGAGCAGCAGTCGTCGAGGGACCCCCCCCACCCCCGCCCCGTCCACAGGCAGCTTCCTGGGGGTCAGGCGCCCCAGGTGGGGTCTGTTAACCCGGTCGAGAAGCCCCGGGGGCTGTGGGTGCCGGTTATACTGGAGGGTAAAGACCGCCCGTCTGCTACTGCCACGCTGGGCTACTCAGCATCAAGGGGGAGGAGCCCTGCTGGCGTCCGGCCCCCCCATGCAGGGAGAGGGAACCAGCACCTCCCGTATCTAGATCTGGGTTCCCGAGGGAGGGGTCGGCTGTGGACGCAGCAGAGATTTAAGGAGAAGCCTGCAGATTCTGGTGCCCAAGCGGATTGGAGAGAGCCCACTCCGGTGCCAGCCTGGGCCGCGGCTAACGCCGTGGGGTGCTCTTTAGCGCGGCCTCTCCGCCTGCCCCCCGGTGGTGGGGCACAGCGGCAGGGCCCATCCGTTCAGGGGAAGACCCGTTCGTTCTGCTGCGATAACAGCAATTAAGCCAAGATGGTGGAGATGAAATCATGAGTCAACGCAAGGCTGCTCCATCCAGAGGCGATCCGAGTTGGTAACTCGGGCCAAGGACCTTTGGGGGAGGACAGCCGTGCCGTGGAGAGTGGGTGAGCCTCCCACAAGAGCCCCCTTGCTCGGGCGCTGCCTCGCGGCAACAGTCCCGGGGTGCCTTCTCCCAAGGTGACGTGGCGTGGCGACGGCGCCCAGGACCCCGGCTCCGGGCGGCCCCGGCACAGCGGTACGGTGTGGGAGTCCGTCCCCAAGCCCGGGCCCCATGGCCAGGGCGTGGGGGCGTCTCTGAGCAGAGGCCGCTGGTCGGCACCGCTCGCCCACTGCAAGTATCCCAACCGTTCTCACTTAGCTGGGAGTGTTCATTTTCGAAGGAAAGCTCGCAGGCGGCTGCGTCTAGCGTCAGAGGCGAAGAGGAGGCTCCGCCACACGCGGGTGGGCAGCAGGGAGGGACAGCAGCACACCCCAGAGGTCAAGGCAGTTTCGCGGGCAGCACTTACTTCTGCTCAGCACGACCCTCTTCTGTTAACACCCATCACGAGAGCACGTGAAAATGACAGAATGGAATGGCTTGAGACAACACTGCAAAATTAATTAAAATTACAACAGAGCAGCTTCTTTCGACAGATGAAACGAAAGCAGTGGTGCGGACACTGGCCGAGAATCTACTGATGCTCGTCCTTTCTGGCCCAGGAGGCAGGCCGAGCGGGCGGTCCACACGGCAGCCCAGAGCGGAGGATGAACACGGGCCTTGCTTTCGTGGTTACAATGGGAAATTCACAACCCTGCCTTGTGTGGCTTGGGAGCATGGAAGTACAGAGAAGACCGCCGTCAGGGAAAGCCTGTCAAGAAAGAGACAACACGGGGGAACGCCTGGGTGGCTCAGGCGGTCGAGCCTCTGACTCTCGGTTTGGGCTCAGGTCACGACCTCCTGGTTCATGAGTTCGAGCCCCAAGTTGGGCTCCGCGCCGGCAGCGTGAAGGCCGAATCAACATGCCCTGTGCGGGAGGGCGCCCCTTGGGTTCCCGTGCTTTGCTGCAAATCCACACGGTAGGAGAGGAGAGGCCGGCGGCTACCGATGGGGGGACATCAGATCTGGCCACGTGTCTGGGGCCGGCCCCCGACCCCTGCGGGATATCGCCCCGGAAAGAGTAACTGGGAGAGTCGGAGAGGCAGAGTGAAGGCCGGCCCTGGGCCGGCCCATCCTGCCCTCCTCCTTGGTACCTCTGTTACTCTCGGTTCCCCACGCCAACAGTATTCACCGGGTCCTCCTGGTTGCAGAGATCATTACGTTGCTAAGCAACTGCTGGGTTCCCGGGTGGAACACACAGGAATCTGTTGCCCTCGTTTGGAACACAGACACAGATATGCGCGCGCGCACACACACACACACACACACACACACACACACACACTCTCTCTCCCTTGGATCAGCACTCTCTATGCCGCCTTTTAGATCAAATCCACATGGAAGCGGAATTAAAGCGAGAACTGAGAGCTAACCAGGGACATACACAGAGACGTGCTGTTATGTCATCAGTCAGTACCGGGTACCTGGGATGGGGGGAGGCAGATTCAAGTGGCTTTTTCACCGTGTTTACAAATTCCGTCTGGCTCCGGAACAATCACCACTGAATGTGGGCCAGAGGCCACTCGGTGACGACGGCTCGGTGTGTTTGCTGTCCGCGCTGGAGCTGTCTGCACAGCGTTTCGACAGGTGGGGCGTTACAGACACACGGGGGACGGGGAGGAGAACCAAGTCAGGACCAAGCCTGCCCGAGGTCCGAGCGCTGCCATCGGTGTCTCTCCCCGACTCCACGCCTGGGGCCTGTTGCTGGCTCTGATACCCAGAACTCACAGCCACCCCGGGCCCTGAGCACCCCGAGGGCCCCAGTCTGTCTGCATTCCCCGGGCTCTGGCCCACAGTCGGCGTGCAGTGTCATTGCTGTGTGGATGGCGGGTGGAGACAGTTAAGCTTGTTTCTTGATCGGCGTGTTAAGTGACATGTCCGAGGTTACACGAGCCGGACCGGGTGCGTGAGCGGGTGCCTTGGGTCCTCCCGCCGGAACATTCACGTCCAAGCAGGTCAAGAAGGAACCCAGGTTCCAGGGAGAAGCATTCACCCCCTGACGCGTTCCCGCGGACCGATCCTGACGTCCAGACCGGAAAGAGAGGCCCTAAGGACCAGACTTGCAACGGGAGGTCGCATGAGCAAGGGGCAGCCCGCAGCTGGGCCGGGAGAACGCTCTTGGAATACGGTCTACGAGAAAACACACCGAAAGCAAATTTCGCGAGCCCCTGTAAGTAGCACTCGCCTAATCATCTGCACCGACGTCCCCTTAACGCTTCAGTCGGGGGCCACGAGATGATAAAGCCGGCCTGACGGCACTGAGGTTGTGAAAACGCCATTAAGCAGCTTCTGTTACTGAGCCAGGTTTGAAGTCTGTGCTCTGGGACCAGCTGGGCCCAGATAATTTTTTAACAACCCAAATTGATTTATTTTAAAACCAGGAGGCTCTCAGGACCAATACTGCAGAGTCGCCGTAGAGCCGGAGGCAGGGGCCAGGCGAGGGCCGACGCAGGGGGGCGGCCGTGTGGGGGCCTCGGAAGGGCAGCCAGGAGCTTGAGGGCTGCTTTCCCGAGGACTGGGCCCTGCTCACACCTCCAGGCAGCCTGGACCCCCACCCCCGGGGCCTCCAGGGGATGACTTTCCTCCCCCACAAGCCCATCTGTGTCTGGGCGGCGGGGAGGGCCAGGCCCACGTTACCGCTGGGCCCACCGAGAAGGGTAGGTGATCCGGAGGGGCCTGGGGACCCAGCTGATGCCAGGCCCTCCGGACGGGAGCCAGACGGGGATCCCCACCAGCTTGTGCTGTCCTTGTTCCTCCCGGCACACACAGGGTCACAGTGAGACTGACTTTCTGGGGCCATGGGGATGCTGGGCAAAGAGCAGCGTGCGTATCTCGCTTTGGAAACGACGTCTGGGGCGCCACAGCGTGTAACTCAGGCTAGCGGAGCTGTTCTGCGTTCCTGAGGCCCTCGGGCTTCGAATCTACCCCCTCGTCTGCAGAGCGCAGGACCGCTGGCCTTTGCACGTGGACCCTGAAGCAGCTTGCTGAAGGGTACCTGTGCCACCACGAGAGCCGCCTGGCTGCCGGTAATCTTCATGACACAGAGATGAGGTCGGGCTAAGCCTGGAGCAGGCCCGGGATGGCCGCCGTTGTTCGGAACGCAGTTCCGCCACCCCCCACGGCCTGCCAGCCCTCTCCGGGGGCCTCAGTTTCTTCGGTGTGGAGAGCGCTTTCTGGGCTCTGGGCTTTGTGCTCGCGTCCCCCGTGCCTGGGACGCTCCGCTCCTGGTTTTCCACACAGCTGGCTCCTTTTCGTATTTCAGGTCCTTCAAAGGTCCCTTCCTCAAGGACGGTCACCTCCTTCCTGCCCATGCGCACTCCGACTCGACTCGTGAATATACTTTCATTCCTTTGTGGCACTAGCTGTGCTCTGGGTTTGTCTCATCCCTTATTGTCTGTTTTCCCCCTCGCGAGCGCAGCTCCCCAGAGGAGAGACCTGGAACGTCGTCTGGTTCGGGGGGTGGGTCCCAAGGCTCAGGAGAGACGATCACTAACCGTGCGTCTGCTGCCCGGCGTCCCAGGGCCCGGGCCCCTGCGGGCGTGGACCCCTCCTGCTCCGCTCGGCCCTCCAGCCTGGCACTGGTTCCTACCACACTGCAGCCCAGGGACTCCCGGCCAGTGAGGCTTCCGGGCCCAAGGATGGTGTCCCGTCGCTTCCCAGCTCTGCCCTGGGGGAGCCTGCCCTCGCCACGCCACCTCAGGCAAAATGTCAGGCGCCCCCCAGTGGGGAGAACACCGCTCGTGGGGACCCTCCAGCGCGGTGGTGGAGGGAGGGTGGCCGGGCCGGCACCCTGACTCTGAGCTTCCCGGGAGCGGCCGGGGCTCTGCCGCGTCCTCACCCACTCCCTGCCCTTTGATCTAGGTTGACACTCTCTTCAGAGTTGAGGCTGCTTCCTGGAAAAGTCAGCCCAGGCGGCCGAAGGCGCCCTTTCCCCTGAACTGCCTGCCTGGCGGGGTGTTTCCAGGTGGTCCGAGGAGGCGCCTCCCACGATAGTACGCGGGAAGGCTGCCTGCTCACCTCCTTACCAGGTATTCGTAATCAGACACCCCCAGACCCGTGTCCTCTCCGATCTCAGGGAACGGCCACACGTGTCCCCTGTGAGCGAGGGCCTGTCGCTCTCGTCGCCCCTGTCCCACCCTGGGCTCTGGTGAGAAGTGAGGGTCTCACCGCACTTGTTAAGAAGGACCCGAGGGGGCAGGTGACCCCAAAGGGGTGAGCTCCAAAACTCAGCCCTCTCTCGGGAGACCACACCGTTTCTGTGGGGATGTGATTCGCGCGCACGGCCGCCCCTCCGTCTGCCTAGAAAAACCTTTCCCTGTCCTCAGGAGGACGCCTTTCATCACAGGCCCGGGCCTCACGCCGCCAGGGCCGTGCCGGCAGGAGCCTCGAGATGCATTTAGACGTGGCAGGGAGCGTCCTGGCGGGTGAGTTTGCAGGCTGTGTCTGCTCCCCAAACGGGCAAATACCCAGGTCTGACAACCAAGGCAAGACCCAGCAGGGGAGAGGCCTGCCCCGGGGACAGACCCGCAAGCGAGGGGGCAGCCCGGCCTCCCCTCCCCTGCCCAGCAGCTGTCACCAGCCTCACCCTTGTCAGCAGCCCACATCCACTTAGGGCTTTGCCTGGTGAGGCCGTGGGATCAGCAAAGCCTCGGTAGCCGGCAAAGTGCCCAGTTTAGTGCCCAGAGGCCATGACTTTCCTCTTCGTCCTTGGGCCTCGGGGCCATGGCTGCCACCGACGTCAGTGCCAGCCTTGGCCGAGAGCAGAGGATAGGAAGCCAGCTGCGGGTGCTCATCGGTGCCGGAGGCCGTCTGGTGACCAGCAGAGAGCTGCCTTGGGTGTGCGGCCGGGCTCAGGCGAGCCACCCTCGGCGAACTCAGCCCCGCGGGCAGGTTGGCCGGCCGCGCCTTCATCCCAGGCTGTTCTCTGGCTCCTCCGAGGGCGCAGGAGTCGGACCCTGAGACGCCCCCTGGGTCGGAGGTCGGGCTCTCTGCCTTCTGGTGGAATACCCTGGCCAGGCGCTCCCCCTCTCGGCCTCCGGTTTGCTCCTGTGCTCACCGGGCAGAAGCACAGGCCCCGCAGAGCACGGGGCCCGGCATTTGGTGAGGCCTCAGTAGGTGCCGGCTGATGTTCGCGTTGTGAGTGAATTGGGTTATAAATAGCAGAACGGACCGGGGGCGGCTGTCCTTGGCTCCTGAGCACTGCTTGGAGGCGGTCCTGCAGCAGCTCTCCAGAAATCCGGCGGGTTCCGCCAGGTGACGTGTGCCCCGAGGCCCCTCCCCGCTAGGGGAGCGCGGGCGGGGAAGCCCTGGGGAGGCGCAGCTCGACGCCCGCTGCCCCCGACCCCCGGGGGGGCTCACCCGGTTGGGGAAGGCACGGCGGAGGCCCCTGGACCGGGGAGGGGAGCCTCGGCAGCCTGAGCCCTGGACTCCTCCCTCGGGACCCTCCCGTGCTCAGACGTGGCTAAGGAGGCGAAGCGCCAGGCGGAGACCTCAGCCCGAGTCCCCGCTCGGCCTCCTGCCGCGCACGGGGACCTGCCACTCGGCGTCTCGGTCACTCTTCCTGGGGAATGGGTACAGTCCCTACCTGCCCCCCTGCTCCCCAGTCAGTGTCCTCAAGATGCTTCGCTCACATGCCAGCACCCGGTAGGGTGTGGAACACGAGGAGAAAGCATCCGAATACTTGTGCTCTCACGTCAGGTAGCGACGAAGAGCTGTACCGTTACCTAAGGGGAAGGGGCAAAACCGACCGCTTTTAAGTCCTTTAGGACTTTCGAGTTTATAACATTTGAAGTTGTGTGTAGACGTCTACCAGAAATGGGGGCTTCTGCGGACTCTGTCTTCAACTGGCGGTACCGTTTGAACCTCACAGTTGGTGGTGGATTCTCTACGCGAAGACGGCGTGTTACCGTGTCGCTTCTTTCTACCACGGCCGGCCAATCGGTGTTTCTCCCGGGTGTAGCGCGAGCCACGTGAGAAATTGATTTACGTCCATACGGAAAGACAGCTGGGGAAACTGTGGCTCTTGGCCCGCACGTGCAGGCCCAACCACGGTGTGGTGTTGCTGGTTAACGGCCCAAGACGTGTGAGTCAAACGCCTGTCCAACGGGAGTACGGAGAAGACTGGTTAGTCAAAGTGACACCTAGGCGCGGACGTCAGCGGAGGCCAGCAAACAACGGGCTCCCGGGACAGCGGGGGGAGCGCCCGGCACCCCCAGGGTCTGGGCAGAGGCTCCAGGCAGAGAGCCAGCGGCCCGCTCTAGGGCGTGGCGTGCCTGGGCAGAGCCTCACAAGCTGCCCCTCACATTCTACCCCCAGCCGCGACGGCAGCACCTCGAACTCTGCGTCAGACTGTGACTGGCTACCCCGTGGGCAGCCGGACGCCTCCTTCCGTGACGCCTGCCAGCCGGGATGGGAAGGGCCGGCAGGGGGGCTGCCATTTCCCTCCGAGTTGACTAGTGAAGCCACAGCCTGGCACCTCCGCAGCCCTCCGGCCGGTCGGCGACGGGAGGAGGCGAGAAGGATCCGTGCACGCTTCACCACACGCGCACGTGTGTGCGCCCCGACCCGCTCACCCTCCATTGGCACGGTTCCTCCCCCGCCACCAGCTTGGTGGAGCTCACCAGTTTTGGCTTCCGCGAGGCTCCAGAATGGCCTTACGGGGCGGGGGGAGGGGTGGGGGTCCCGGCAAGGACCTGGAGAACACAGAACCGCGGGGAGCAGCGCTCCTCTTTGGAAGCCAGGGCAGGGATGGCCTGCCGTGGCTGGCCGCCTTCTATCACAGGTGTCTACGCGGGGGAGCCACGTCCTGCCAGCGTGGATGCGGTCCGCACTCGGCTGTGCCGGCGTCCAGGAGAGGAGGGGAAAGGGACGCAGGCGTTGCATAGCAGGTGTGGCCCGCGCGTCCGCTCTGGCTGCTCCCCAAGGGCATTTCCTGGTCAGCACTGACTGGACGAGATGGGAAGGCCGGCAGGGGGCGGTCTCTGTCTAAGCCGGCCGACCGTGGGACTTACCTGGGAGCGAGGCTGGCGGGCTTGGTGCCCGTGGGCGAATCCAGTGCTTCCCCCGGCTTGGCCGATTTCTCTCGGTTCATTTGCTGCAGGATGGAGTTCAGTTCGCTGATCACGTTTGCCTTCGGGCCCGAGCGAATCGGGCTTCTGACCTCCGAGACATCACCCCACAACTTGGAGGTCCTCGGCGGCGTCACCTTCGCGGCCCCAGGCTGGGCGCTGCCCGGCGGGGGCGGGGGCGCCGGGGGAGGGATGACGAAGCTGTCCACGTCTTCTTCCACCAGCGCGTCCTGGTAAAGCGCGTTGCTTTTGGGAATGATGGGCTTGACTTTTGGCTTCGGAGGCACCGGGGGCTTGTCCACCGTAAACGCCTGCCCGTCCGCATAGACCGTGCAGGTGTCCACGTTGTCCCCGCCCTCGGACGACAGCGTGGACATGCTGGACACCGTGGACACGGTGCTGGTCGTCTCGAGGTGGTGGTCGCTGCTGCTCCGGCTGTCCACCTCCTCGATCCCAGAGTCTGTCACGGCGTCAAAGTTCTCGGGGGGTGGCAGGAACGCGGCGGGCAGGCAGTTGGAGAGGCCGGCCGGCTTCTTACCGTCTGCACAGTGGGCCGGCTGGCTGGGGTTCAACGGAGGGGGCTGGGAGGCGTCGTGTTTCTTCTGCTTGACCAAGTCCGTGAGGGCGGGGACGGAAGCGATGCGGTCATCGGGGATATCAAAACTATTTGCAAATTCCAGGGGGGGAGGCAATGGCTCTGTAAAAATAAAATCCTCGTCCAAATCCACGGATGCCAGAGGGGGAGGAGGGATGCGGAATGGCAAGATCACCGCCTCTTCCACGGAGCCCGCCGCCACAATGGTCCTGCCGGGCGCGGCGGCGGCGGCGGGCTCGGGGCTGGCGGAGATCTGTAAAGCACCTTCGGTTTCGGGAGCGCCTTCTGGCACCTCGGACAGCGGGCTGTCTGGCTTGGCCTCCGCGTCGGCCTGCTCTTCCTCTTCCTCCAGCAGGCGGTCGGTCTTGGTGGCGTCCACGGTGTGGACCATCAGCAGGCCGGCCGACCTCTGCTGGGACGTGTCCACAATGTTGATGAGCATGTTCTTCTTGTCCTCGCCCTTCCGGTCCTTGCCCAGCTCGGTCTCGTACTTGTTCTCCGTCTCCTGCCGCCTCAGGGGCCCCCGCGTGTTCTGCCTGGTGACGGGAGGGAAGCCTGCTTCCACGCTGGGCCGCATTTTGGTATCGATGTAGAGAGGTTTGTGGAGGTCGGCCTTGGGGGCCTCCCCCTTGGAGCCCTGCTGCGACTCCTTCACGGCTCGGTCCCTTGCGGAGAGCGCCAGGGCCAGCGGGGAGCTGGGGTCCAACAGCCGCCCCGTGAGCGGGTGGACGTAGTTCTCGGGGCCGGCCGCGCTGCCGCCCTTGGGGGGCACCGCGGGGCCGCCGTCGGGGCCCTTGGCTTTGGATGTGGAATTGAGCGGCCTGCCGGCCTCCCCCTGAGCTGCGGCCTCGCCTCCTCCCGCGAAATGGTTCTCGGGCTCCCTGGGCGCCGCCCCCGGCGCGGGCAGCGACAGCGGCTCGGCGCCACCCTCCTCGCCGAAGTCGGCCTCCTCGGGGAAGTTGGAGGCGCGCACGCGGGGGG
>NC_064808.1:2125646-2189352 GCF_023721935.1 Panthera uncia | reverse complement strand
CCCCCCGCGCCACCACACCTTTGTATGTTCCCACCGGCCGTGAATGAGGACCCCACTCTCCCTGTGTCCACAGCCCCCGTTCCTGTCTGTCCTTCGACCACAGCTGTCCTGCTGGCTGCGAGGGGGCGTCTCGTGGTTCGGGTCTGCGCGTCCCTAATGACTAACGACGCGGGGCGCACACGGCACGGGGTGTCCCGGGATCAGGTGGGGCGCACGCGGTCTGGCGGGCGCCTGGGGCAGGGGTGCGGTCGGTGGGTCGCCCTGCGGTCACTTCTCCCACACGGGGAGACCGCCCTCAAACCGACGTCCCTTCCCCTGACGTGGTGGGAGGGGGGCCACCTGGAGGAGGCCTGGGGCCACGTGACTCAGCTGGCGGTCTATCACGACACTGGGAACGCACTACGTGCCACGGAACCCTTCACGTTAAAATGGTCAATTTTACGCGGTGTGTCACCTCAACTTAAAAGTCCCCCTGAAAAGGGACGGAAGCCGCTGTCTTCTGAGCGGCTCCCTGGTGGGGGAGGACCCACGGGGCCGGATGTAGCTTCCGGCCAGTAAAGACCTCACCCCAGAAGCCGCCAGGAAGAAGCCTGCTTGTTGGCGGTGGCTGCCGCGGCCACCTTCAGATCCCACCGTCTCCGTGTGACCTCACGCTTGTGTGCAGGGCCTGAGCTCTGGAGGGAGGGCCCAGGGACAGACACGTCCCCCAGACACTCCCCCCCGTTTGTGAAGCCCAGAGGGCACTCGGAGGGCCCAGCCCCAGGCCCTCCTGGGGTGTCCCTGGCCAGTCTTCACGGAGAAAGACAGACAAGCGAAACAAGCTGCAGTCGAAAGGAGCAAGCTCTTTCCTGGGCGGCTTAAAAATAAGTGAGTAAATAAAACGTGACGTGATCTGGCCGCCGCCATCAGGTGGTGGGAGGGGCGCTCCCGGCCCCCCTAAGCAGCACAGCTGCCCCCAGAGCCCGTCTCGAAGCGGGTCCCCCCGCCCTGGGCGCCGGACGGAAGGGGGAGCTCGGCCGGGCGGCCAGGGGTGCGGAGGGGGGGCTCCCGCGTCCGCGGGCAGTGCGGCCTCCGGGGCCCCTTAGGGTGGGCGTCCCGGCTGGGACCCACCGCCCGGGCTGGCCACCGCGTCACGGACCCCGCCACCTGCTCTTGTCCGCTGCCCCCAAAGCCAGGCCCGGACCCCACGGGGCAGCCGTGGTGCCGACCCAAACAGCTCGTGGCCCTGGGTGGCCCGATGGGTTCAGGGTGGCTGGGAGGGCAGCCGGCCGGGGTCACATCAGCGTGCAGACTGCACAGGGAGACCGGGAGGAAGCGGGCGCGTTCTCCTGTGGCCCGTCCTCCCCATCGGAGCCACCGTGAGCGGGAGACACGGACCCCGCTCGGCCGCCCCTCCCCTGCGGCTCCCTGCCGGGGTCCGGTCCCACGCCACCCACCTGCTCTCCGGGCACCCTCTGCCTCGGCCGTGCTGGCATCTCCCTGCTCCCACAAGCTGGTTTTGCGGTTCATGGGTACTTCTGACAAAATTGAGGTGCCATTCACACAACGTTAATTCGTTAACACCTCTCAGTGCTGTGCTGCCACCACCTCCATCTGGTTCCAGAACATTCTTGTTGCCCCAAAGGAAGCCCGTACCTACCGGCTGCCACTCCGTGTCCCCCTCCCCCCAGCCCCCCCAGCCCCGGCACCCACCCGTCTACTTCCTGTCTCTGGATTTGCCTGTTCCGGGTGATGAAATCATGCAACACGCGATCTCTGTGTCTGGCTCCTTTCGCTCAGCATCATCTTTTCGAGGCTCGTCCACGTCGTGGCCAGGGTCAGTGCTCGGCTCCTCTTTGAGGGTGAGGACCGCTCCCCGGCGTGGGCTCCCGTGGGCGTCCCAGGGCAGGGTGGCTCGGCCGCCCCGGACTCAGGCCGGGCTCCGGCTCTTTGGGGAGTTGAGATAAGAGCCGGCGTTGGCCAGGCACCGAGTCAGGAGGGGCAGAAGCTCACGGAGTCCACGCTGCACTGGGAGGCAGGTCCCGTCACCGACCCCCTTGGGCAGGACTCAGCCCAGCGTCTGGCCCTGGGGCCCAGGTTCTTGCTCCAGGCCCAGCCGGATGAGAGAAGGACCGTGTCCTGGGGCTGCTGGTGGGGGACACGTAGCTGATGCCCCGACCGCTCCCCAGAGCTCAGGCCAAGTCCAGCGAGATGGGGGCTGGGGGCCCGAGCCGCTCTGAGCACATGGGGCCGGGCTGCCAGGGTCACACCTGCCCAAAGGGGTGCCCGGCCCGCGGGGCCGGGGAACAGGGCGACACGCAAATGCGCACCTGCCCGGAACAGCCCTCCCGCCCACACCGGACGGGGCAGGGCTGAGGCTGCAGGGAAGATCGGCCTCCCAGCACAGAAGGCAGGTGCACAGGGCGATGCTCACGGCCGGAGGAAGTTCCTACAGACACACTCCCTCCCTCCCTCCCTCCCATTATCAGTCCGTGGTTCATCCATCCTTCTGTCCATCCTCCACTGGTTGACCTGTCCATCCACCCACCCGACCCGTTATCCATCCGTCCACCTGTCCATCCCAACTCCCCGCCTGTCCACCGACCCCCAACTCTCATCCATGCATCTATCTGCCTGTCTGCCCATGTGTCTGTCTGTCTGTCCACCCAGCCTTTCGTCCACTGGTCTGACGTCTGTTAGGGTCAAGCATTGTGGGGGTCACGTAGTTCAGCACGAGGGCGGCCAACGTGGAGAGCCTGGGCCAGCAGTGTCCACAGGGAGCAGGGCCCAGCCCTTGGGAGTCTACGGAGAAGGCGGGGGGACCGCAGGCCCCCTGAGAGCCAGGGTGCGGATACTGGCTGGGGACCCAGGGACAGGGGCGTGGCCCCGCACAACCGAGATTGGCTGGGTGGGGCCTGCGCCCCACTCTGTGTGCACGCACACACACGCTCCCCCCCCGGGCCACGGGGACACGCCTGGCACCCCCGGGTCCAGGCTCTGAGACGTCACCACACCTGCCCTCCCAGGGTTGGTCCCCTGGGCTGGATCCCAGCCACGCCGGCCGGAGGACAGCAGCCCAGGAGCCCCCTGTGGTCCCCCCCCCACCCCCTGCCTCCCTGCAGAGATGTCCCCACGTGGCCGGAAGCCGGGGGGCTGGGCCAGCTGTAAATGACAGGGTGCGGCTGGGCCTGTCATGCTTCTTTTTTTGTTAAAGTTCAAGTCTGTTGGACTGTGCTGAGCATGAGGCTTGGTCTAAAATAAACCCGGAGGTGCGTCAGTGTGTGGGCTGGCTCTGCGGGCTGGAGGCCGGCTCCGCGGCGGGTGGGGGGTGGGGGCCGGGGGCCACCTGCTGCTGTGCGGCCCCGGGACCATCACCTCCTGGGAGCCCGAGGGCAGAGGAGCAGGCCCCGGGCTCGGAGGCCGCGTCTGGAGGGCTTGGGGACCCGCTGCCTGGCGTCGGGTGGCCACCCTCAGTTTTCCCCACGAGCGCTGGGAGTCAGGCATCCCCGATGTGGCTCTGACTTCTTGTGCCAGGGAACTGTTGGTGGGGGGGGAGCGGTGGCGGCGGGGGGGGGGGGGGGCGGGGGGGGGGGAACAAAGCAGAGGAGTGTTCTCCCCCCGGGAGACAAACGCAGTGTTTCCGGAGCGCCTTCGAGTGTCGAGTGGTAGGTTCTGCACTGAAGCCCAGGTAGAAGAGGGGCTCCCCAGTGAGGCCGGGGGGGCTGCAGCCCAGCGAGAAGAGGGGCTCCCCGGTGAGGCTGCGGATGGGGAGGGGGCTGCGGCCGGCTGCTCATTGTCTTCTCCGCTTCTTCCCCACCGGCTCCCAGGCCCGGGGCTTCCAGCTTCTGGTTTGAAGGTATCTGTCCCCCAGGGGCCTAGAGTGGCAGCACGGCCAGGACCCTGGCTGGTAGCTGCCCTCCCTTCTCCCGTCCCACCGCAATCCTGATGCCGTTTGGCGCAGCAACACCCCCAGGTTCTAAAATGAATAATTTCCTGGCTTCTCTTGAAACCGCGGGGGGATGCATAGTATGGTCCTAGCCAATGGGACGCAGGTGCAGATCTGCTGGGAATTTCCAGGAAAGTTTGGCTTTTCTAATATAGGTGCCAATCTGCCACTTCCTTTGGCCTTCTTGCCTGGAATGTGGATGCTAACAGCTGGAACGCCAGCAGCCGTCTTGTGACAGTGAGGTGATGGCCAAGAGAATTTAAGCTCTCGTGTCCTTGACCTGTTGAATCAATGCCTTCAACTCTCCACCTTCCGATTTAAAGACCGAATAACCTCCAAGCTGTTTCAAAGCTGCTGTTTACTTTGGTTGTCTTTACTCCCTGATTGATAAACTTGGGAAAGAGTCGTCCAACTCAGAGTTTCCAGGTTCCCATGCCCGTGGGTGCTGCTCTGTTGTATCATTACGGCCACAGCTCTCATGAGAAGTCAGAAGGATCGATCAGTGACAGACCCCAGCTCTTTGGGAAGGCTGGGTCCTCCTCTCCTCTCCTCAGCTGAGAGAAAAAACCCCGCCCTCCAGGACAGGACCGACCGCTCTCCACACCTCTCTCCTGAGGGCCCTGTGCGGGCACAGTTCCCTTCTCCGCGGCCCCCAGCATGTGGCTGGCCCCGGGCACGTCACGCCGAACACATCTGCTGAGCGGGTGCCGGCTGGCCCAGGGGGTCCCGCCTGCAGCTTGGTACAGGGGACACGCACCTAAGAGGTGCGTCCGGGCGGCCTGGGGACAGGGGAGGTGAGGAAGACACAGAGGGCGGGAGGAGGGTGGCCGGGCAGCGGGGCAGAGGCACCGGTGAGTCGTGTGCTGGGGAAAGCCGGAGACGGAGGGAGGGAGCAGTGAGGGCTGTGGGAGGCTGCTGGCCAGACCGGGACGGTTCCGGGGCAGAGAGACGGCAGAGTGGGTGAGGAGGGGCCCCAGGAGGGAGAGGGGAGCTAGGATGATTGCAGTCGTCCAGGGTCCAGGGGAGGAAAGTGGTGCCGGCTTCTGAGCCCGGATCTCTCCTCCCCCAGCCGGCAGAGTGTGCCCCACCTGTTCCCTGAGCACCCCTCCCTCCAGGGGAGCCCCTGTGGGGGTCTGGTCTCCCGACGACACCCAGAATTTAGGCCTGATGGACCAAGGAGGGCTTGGTGTCCCGCCGAAAGCCATGTCCGTGCCCGAACCCTAGACACCTGTGAATGTGACCGTATTTGGAAGGATGGTCTTTGCAGATGTAACTAAGATAAGGATCTCAAGATGCGATGACCCTGGATTTAGGGCGGGCCTGGGGTCCCAAGACAGGTGCCCCTGAGACAGCGGAGGGGAGAACGCACGGAGCGGGGAGGCCACGTGAAGGCAGAGGCAGAGACCAGAGGGATGCGGCCAGCAGCCAGGAACGCAGGCCTGGAGCCCCCGACGAGGCGGGTAGGAGCCTCGGGAGGGGGGGCGGGGCGCGGCCCTGCTCACACCCTGATTTCAGCCCCGTGATAACTGCGTTGGGACTTGCGGCTTCCAGAACCACGGGAGAATAAATTCGTGTCGTTCCAAGCCCCCTGGCTAGTGGTGCTTTGCGGCGGCCACCCTGGAACACGCACACACTCCTGCTGATGCTGCGTGGCCGGCCTTGCCTCCGTCCCCAGGGGCGCCTTGGTGGCAGGGACCGGGTGGGTGCAGGGCTGGGCGGCCGTCCTCGGCCCTGCGCCCAGGAGCCACTGCTCGGGGCACCCAGGTCGGTCACCTGCCCGGCTGGACCGTGCGTTTACAGGTAGACGGGGGGCTCCGGGACCCCCTGACAGGGTGTCCAAAAATTGGACTGCGTGAAACCCAACCCCCACTCAGCCACCTGGTCCTGGTCCAGCATCAGGAGAGCAGGGTCCATGAATGTGGGAGAGTGGAGAGTGGGGGGGGGGGCGCACCACCCACACACGGCCCACCGGCCCCACGGGGCCCCTGGGTACGTGCACCCTCCAGACGTCCTCTATTCCTTCCCTGGGCAGCTCGGTGGTTACCTGAGCTTCGTCCCGAGGGGCTGAGCCCAGGATGCCAAGAGGAGCAAAGCCGCCCACCGGGGCCCCTTCTGGATGGCACGTGGGGCCTCTGTGCCAGGCTCAGGATGGGGCAAAGGGAGAGTGGCTTCTGGGGGAGCCGTCCTGGCCCTGAGCCGATGCTAAGGAGGTGGCTCCCTGCTGTCCTCTAAGATGATCAGTGCCCTGGCCTTGGTCAGTGCTGAGTCGGGACAGAAAGAGGAAGCTGGGGGACTTTCCTTTTCGTTAAAAACATTTTAAGTTTATTTATTTTGGGAGAGAGAGGGAGAGGGAGACAGGGGAGGGGCAGAGAGCGAGGGAGCGAGAATCCCGAGCGGGCCCTGTGCTGTCAGCACAGAGCCCAACGTGGGGCTTGATCTCACGAACTGCGAGACCATTCAAGGGTTGGACGCTTAACTGACTGAGCCACCCAGGCGCCCCCGGGGTGACATTTCTAGAGCAAGAAACAAACGGGGAAGTGGGAAGCCAGGTCACTTGTGTTCCGGGGATGACGGAGGGGCCCCTTGGGGATGAGACCAGATGGCCCTGAGTCAGAACAAGCCCCCTGGGCACAGCCAGCCTCCAGGGAAAAGCCCAACTCTGGAGCAGAAAGGCAGAGCTCACGACGGGGACACGAGTGGCCACGTGTCCGAGCGTGGGGACCACCCTGGGTGCCGGCTCAGGGCTCCCCGCCCCCCGCAGAAAATCACTGGTCCATAGGTCCAGAAGAGCCCGTCGGCGAGGAAGTTCCCGAGCCAGCCAGCTGGTGCCACAAAAGCCCTGAGCTGGCAGGACAGGCCCGTCTCGTCCTTGGGGCCCGTGCCCCCTTGTTCTACACCCAGTGCTGACGGCGTGGCTCACGGCGTGGCTCACGGGGAGGACAGCGCCACCCAGGGCACACCTGAGGGCTCGGAGCATAGAACGTGGGACCACAGCGCCCCCCGGAGCCCTGACCCCGTAGGCCGGTTTCCCGTGGGGGGTCCGGGCTTCCCGCGGCCACGTCCTCGGCCACCGTCACGAAACACACAGAAACGTGCCGTCTCGGTCTGCAGGCCGGGCGTCCCAAATCAAGGTGCCGGCAGAGCCGGCTCCTGCTGGGGGCCGAGGCGGAGTCTGTTCCGGGCCCTCCCCCCGCTTCTGGCGGTTTGCTGACCATCTGCGGGGCCCCTCCCCCCATCTCTGCTCCCACGTTCACACGGTGTCTCCCTGCCTGCCCGCCTGGGTCCAAGCTCCCTTTTTTACAGGAACACCGGTCACCGGACCGAGGCCCCCCCCCCCCCCCCCCGGGAAGACCCCATCTTAACCACTGACATCTGTGGAGACCCTAATTCCAAATAAGGTCACGTTCTGAGGCCCGGAGGGGTTAGGACTTCGATGTACGAATTCGGGGGGACGTAATTCAGCTCACAAGAGTGAGGAGGCAGACAGGCTCGTCCTCCAGGCCTCCCTGCGAGGGCGGGCCGGTCTCGTCCGTCTTGGCGAGGACGAGAGTGAGGCCAGCCAGGGGGTCCCGGGGGAGGAACGGAGTCGGGGCCCATCCCGCCGCTTCCAGACCGAGCACCGCACCCTCTTCTGCGAGGTCAGGGCGAGCAGGACGATGCCGATCCGAACGCCCCGTTACAGGGCCGCGGTGCGCCCACGTGAGAACCCGGGCGAGGTGCCCACCGCGGTGTCCGGCGTGCGTCCGGCGGCCGGGAGCCGTGGCCTCGTGATTGGTACCAGGAGGAAAAGCAAACACGGCGGAGACGTCCAGACGTTCTGGGTCACCCCTCCGGAGGCACCTCGGGGCCGGCCCGGTGATCTTTTATTTTGAGTGGCGGCAAAAGGCGTGTAACACGGCATGGACCGCTCCCGCCACGCTCGGATGCGTCGCTCTGTGGCGTTACGTACGTCCACGTGGCGGTGAGATGGAAATCCAGGGCGGTCTGTCTTCCCAGACTGAAGCCCCGTGAACGTCAGCGCACACGCCCTCCCCCCGCCGCGGCGCCCACCGTCCCGCTCTCTGTCCACGTGTGTGACTCCCGTCGGGCCCTCGCGGAAGCGGGAGGGTGCGGCACGCGTCCCCGCGTGTCTGGCCCGTGTCCCTCAGCGTCCCGCCTTCGGGTCCGTCCTGCTGCAGCAGGTGCGAGCGTCCCCTTCCTTTTAAGGGCCGAGTACTATTCCAGCGCGTGGACCGACCGCATTTTGTTTGGTGCCCGCCCGCCCGCCATCGGGGTTCCTCTTCATCCGAGGGCATCTCTCTCTCCACTCAGCCGGACCGCAGCCTCCGCGTCTCCTGCTCCATCGGCCGAGGGCGAAGGGCACGATCGACACCCTCTCGTCCCAGACCGACCGTCCTCGGCTTCGTAAGAAACAAAACCCGAAAGCGGGCGGGTGGGAGGCTGAGGAGGTCGGCCTGGCGGCTCCACAGGGCGCCCTCCCGACCCGGCCAGCTCTGCGCTCCAGGGGGCGGGCGGTGGGCCCGGGTCAGCTGACTGCCCGGTTCTGCAGGGCGCGGCGGGCTAGGCCCGAGAGGCGCCCCGGGCTGGCGGGCGCTGACAGCCGGAGCGAGGCTCTGGGACCGGTTTGTAGTCCCAGGCGGTGGTTTTCGGCGGGTGATCGTGCCTTCACCCCAGAGCCATGGAGCAAGGTCTGGAGGCATTTTGGTTGTCACAGCTGGACCGACCTCCCACGGTGCGCCCGAGCCCCACAAGGGGGGACGGTCTGGCCCCAGCCGTCACTGTGCTGAGGGCGGCCTCGGCGGGAGGGACTGGCAGTGAGGACAGGCTGTCGTGCGCCCTGCCGACGGTGCCTAGAAGGGATTTACCGCCCAGGATCCATCCAGCTCCTCTGCGCAAGGGCCACTGAGTCCCCGGGCGCGTCACAGCGGCCTGCCGGGCGATTCTGAGCGCCGACCGTATGCCTCGTCCGAGGGGAGAGGCGGGGGCGGGGAGATGACGAACCCGCTAGGCAGGGAGTTGAACGGTGGTCTGCTAAAGGGTATGTCCGCGTCCTAAGCCCTGTGACCTGCGGCTGTGACCTTATCTGGAAATGGGGTCTTCGCGGATGCGGTAACGTTCAAGATCTCACGATGAGCTCGTCCTGGATGACCTGGGGGGGCCCTATTCACCTGACAGGTAGGAGAAGACACACAGGGAGGAGCCGTGTGAGGACACACGAGCCTTCGGGGGTCAGAGGGAGCGAGGCCGGGTCCTCCTGCAGAGCCTCTGGAGGGGGCTGGGCCCCGCGGACGCCTTGATCTCACAGTTGGCCTGGCTCCAGAGCTGGGAGAGAAGAAGCTCCCGTTGTCTGAAGCGCCCGGCTGGGGGCCCCGCGTGGCAGCAAGCAGCTCCGGAGGCTGGCGCAGTTGGCACTCAGCCCTGCCTCTGGGGCCTCGGTCCCGCAGGGCTCCTGACCCTCACGGCCCCGTCAGCGTGCGGACCGCGCTCTGGGTGCCGGGGGAGCCGAGACGCTGACCGGGCTTCCCCGGGAGCGCCCGAGGATGGCCGGCCAATCCATTCCGGTAACGGGTGCCAGGCTGGCGGACGGGACGGGGGGGGGGGGGGGGGGGGGCTGGCGGGCGACCAGAACCCACGACCGTCCCAGCGGGGTGCCGGCTGGCCGACTATTAGTTCAGAGGGCACCCTGTTTGGGAAAGGCACCAGAGAGCCACGTGCCCAGTTTGGTGTCGCCGGAAGGCGACTGGCCAGCAAGTGTCTGTTTGGCCAGACAGCTCCCTGAAAGGGCAAGAAACAAGCCCGTCGGGAGATCTGGCCTCGCCACCCACCCCTCTGCACCTCTTCCAGGCGTGGGGTGCCCAGGTTCAAACCCCTGCTCCCCACGGCCAGCAGAGAGGCCGTGATACAGTCCCACGCCTCGGTGTCCTCATCTGTAACACGGGGCGATCCCAGTCCCCCGCTCAGAGCTGCGTGACAGTAAAAGGGGCCCCCGAAGGTGGGCTTCTCACTTGCGGGACCTTCCTGTGCCAACCGGTAACGACTGCCGTTTGTTATGGTCTGAACGTTCGTGACCCCCTCCTCCAAATTCTGATGTTCCAGCCTGACCCCCAGTGGGATGGTATTCGGGGGTGGGGCCTTTGGGAGGTAGGGAGGGTCAGGTGAGGTCACGGGGGAGCGGTCCCCGCCTGACGGGACTGGCGCCCTTGCACGAAGAGACACCGGAGAGCTGGCTCTCTCTGTGCCACGCGGGCGCACAGCCAGAGGCGGCCGTCTGCGAGCCAGGAGGGGCCCTCGGCAGAGCAAGGGCAGGGGGGAGCCCCTGGGTCAGGGCGGTCCTGGGACCGGGAGCAGGGCCACCACTCTGCAGTGGCTTGGCTGTTGCTTTCAATGGGAGAGAAAAGCAGGTAGGAAGCCCCGCCATCCGCCCCCATGACCTGGAGTCCTGTCTCACCGCCACGGGGAAGGGCAATGTCGACCTGCCCTTAGCTTGTCGGGCAACAAAGGAGTGAATGCGTCAGGGGCCACCCCAAGACCCTGCCCGGATTCTGAGTCAAGAAGGGACCCCGCAAGGTGCAAGGTGAGGGGAGCTTGTGGCACCCCCACGGGCGAGTCTCCGGCTCGGGCTCCACTGTCCACGCGCCCGTCCAGGAGCCCTTCGGGGACGGCGACCTTCAGAGCCAATGGACGCCAAGGAGAGCAAAGTCAGGGGCGCCGCAGGGGCGGTGGGGCCGGGGGCTTGCCCAGGGCAAGCAGAGCCCGAGTGCACGCCCCTGGACCGTACTGGTTCTCGGTGGGTGACCACGGCCCCTGCACGGCGGCCACATCTCTTTCCGCCTGAGACATGCATGGACGCGGCTTCCGCAGCTGCTGAGCGCACTGTCTGAGCCACTGGTCTGGCTGGTCTAGGTCCGCCCGGCGTGGCCAGTCAGCTTCCGTAGGTGCGCGTCTCCTCCTCATGAGCTGGCGAGCCCGCTGCCCGACCCCCACTTGTGCGTCGGGTGGTCCGGCCTCCGCTTGCCCGCAGCCTCCGCTCGCTGCCCCTCTCCTGTGAGGGCATCTACCTTAAGCTCACCGCAGGAACCGGAGTCCGACCTCCGTGCCTCAGTTTCCCCGCCTGAGCACAGCCTAGCGACTGGGTTGACTTCTCAGGGCTGTCGGTGTGATTAGATGGGGTCGCGCTTGTACCCCGTTAGCACGGTGCCTGGCACGTGACAGGTGCTCAATAAACAGTGAGCATTTGTTGTTCTGTGTGTGCGTGTGTGTGTGTGCGTGTGTGTTTGACAGCAAGTATGTCATTCCAACACCGACTCTCCGGTCTCCCACGCCAGCTGGGGGTCCCACAGTCCGTTCTGGTCGGCGCAGACCCATGCGGCGGGGGCTCGGTCCTGCGTGGCGGCTCCTCTCCATTTGTGCCATCCAAAGTCCAGGCCACGCGTACTGTGACCCACCCTGCCCGGCTATGAACCGGGGGTTCCCATGATCTCCTTTTCCAGTTGGGTAATTTGCTAGGACATCTCACAAAACTCAGGAAAGTGCTTTCCTTATGCTCATCACTTTATTATCAAGGGTACGGCTCCGGAGCTGCCCGACGGAAGAGACGCGAGGGGAGGAGTAGGGGGGGCGCCGGATCTCCTGGCGCCTCTGCGGGTCCTCCAACCCCAATCTCTCCCGGCCCCGCTGTCCGGATCACCGGACTCCCTTCCCCCTTGCCAGCTCCCACTGGGGGGTGGGTATGGGGGCGGGGCTGACAGCTCTGACCCTCTCATCGTAAGATCCCTTCTTACTCCGGTCTCATCGTAAGATCCCTTCTTACGCCGGTGGCCACCCATCCTGAAGCTGTCTTGGGTCCCCCGTGAGCCATCTCACTGGCGAACAAGAGACAGTAAGTTCCAAGGGGTTTAGGGACTCAGGGCCAGGAGCTGATGCTTATTAACAGCCTATTTATTTGTATTTATCATGCCACGGCTCTCGGCTGCCCCGATGCCCTGCTCGCTGCGGTCTTTCTTCTAGCACGAGCCCCTCCCTGCACTCCTTCGGGGGGCGTGCGGACCTTGCGGGCCCAGGACCTCGGCGGTGGGCTTGCTGCCCTGCTTGCACGCGGTGCGCACGCTCCCACCCGCCCTGGGCTTCTCCCCGCGCCCTCTAGCTGCCGACCTTCTGGGCGGAATCCCGCCCCTGCCCGTTCTACGCCCACCACTGGCACGTGGGCCTGGCTGGAGCGGGTGTCTGAGAATTACCCTTACTTCTCAGGCTTCAGGGAGGGCCAGAGCCACTTGGAAAAGAAAAATAACTCCCAGTTTGCAGAAATGACTTAGAAGACTGAGTGCAGCTGGTTTCCGAGCGCGAATTCCTCTGTGGCAGGGAACCTGGGTCCCCGTGATGCTGAAAGCCCACGATCACATGCAAATAGTTCAGAAGCTGCGGTCAAGTCCCTGGAAACCCAGGTCCGAGCTCCGTGGCGACAGAGTGAAGACAAATTCATTATCAGCTCAGGCCAGAGCTGGAAATGCCGGTGCCTCGTGCCAGGGTCCCCCCTGCAGCGCGGCCGGCGGGAGCCTCCTCGGGGCCCGGTCCCGGGAGCCCCGTGTGCGCCATCCCTGGTCAGATGTTCCTGGACCCCCGTCCTCTCGGGCGACCCTCCCTCCAGCGGGTGGCAGGGGGGGGGTGCCCTCACCACTCGGGCTTCCCGTCTGAAATCGCTGCTCCGGATTTTCACATAAAACGACAATCTTCCTGAACAAAGCCTTAGACGCAGATAGGGACACACAACCCTTTCTAGCAATCGGTTGCCAAACCTCCCTTCCTCCTGGGACCACCCCTCATTCCAGGTCTGTGTGTGTGGGGGGGGTTCTGCTTCCAGGACCCCCGGCCTGTGTCCTGCCTCCTTCCTTCCGCCCACTTCCCTGGCCTTGCCCTCCTGGCTGCCGAACCCCCCTCTCACGACAGCACTTGGTGGGGCCGGGGGGTGGGGTGGCTGGGCACCAGGAGGCTGTCCTTGGGTCCTGCTTTGGAAGCCCACTCTTTGCAATGCCCGTTTGCACATGTGTCCCTGTCCCTGAGGGAGGGCACCGAGTCTCAGGCAGGTCGTCGAGGGCTCGGGGTGTGGTCTGCAGGGGAGGCTTGTGTGTGCTGGGATCAGGGGTCACTGTGGGTTGAACGGTGCTCCCCTAAAAGGATGTGTCCACATTCTAACTCCTGGAACCTGTGAATGTGACCTTATTTGGAAACAGGGTCTCTGCAGACGTGATTCAGTTAAGCCGGGGTCATCAGGAAAAGCCCTAATCCAATGATGTGTCTCTTCTAAAACGGGGGAGATCTGGACCCACCTCCAGGGGAGGGGCCGTGAAGACAGAGGCGGAGCCAGGAGGGACACGGCCACCAGCCCAGGGGCGCCTGGAGCTCCAGAAGCTGAAGGCGGCAGAAGGACCCTCCCCTCGCACCTTCAAGGGAGCACAGCCCTGCCCACGCCTTGATTTTGGACTTCCGGCCTCCAGGCCGTGGGAGAACAAATTTGTGTGTTAGCCACACAGTGGGTGGCGCTCTGAGGCGGCCGCCCCAGGAAGCAAACCCCAGGTGCCTCCGTGCACCAAGAGACGGCCCGACGTGCTAACACCCACACCTGCCCGCAGGGGTCGGGGGCCACGGTCTGGCTTACGGAACTTCTCGGCCCAGACTTCAGACCAGCGAGCCCTCAAGGGGCCCCGACCCGGTTTAGGGCCTCGACACACAGGTGGGGCAGGCACGGCGGCTCTGGGGGGAGTGGCCGGGGAACGCCAGAGCCCCGCTCCTTCCTGCTACTTCCTTCGGCTTCGCACACCAAGCCCGCCATCGTGCGCACCCCCTCCGTGGGTACAGCCTAACACTGGGCACCTGATGGCCCAGGACGGCACCCCAGCGGGGATGCGTCTGCAGACAGAGGAGCCCCGATCCACCCCTCAGCCACCTCCTGATGGTGCCTGCAGATTATATCCGTGAGACCGTACTGGCCGTCTGTCTGCCCACAGAGACCCCGGAACACAGGTCCACAAAATCGCAAATAGGAAGATACAAGAGTATCATCTGTCCCCAGCGGCATTCACGCCGTCACTCGCCCGAGTGGAGGCTCACGCGACGGGCAGCCAAGGGTGGAAATGCTGGCTGTGTTTAGAGGAAGGACCCAGCAAGGCGTAGAGAAAACGGGCATCAGTGACCGGAAAGGCAGCGTTTGCCAAAGGCTAAGGATCCCCCCCCCCCACCGTCCCTCCCGCCTGTGGTGGCCACGAGCCGCTGCGCGGAGCCACCTGCTCTGGCCCACCCTCCCTGCGGGAGAGGGTCTCGGGCCTCCCTTAGTCGAAATGGCACGGGGTGGGGGTTCTAGGAGGGGCTAATGTGTTCCCAGAAGCACCACTAGGAGGGGCCGTGTGGCCTGGCTGCGGGGTCGGGGGGGACGGGGCTGGGCTGGCTGCTCCATCGCCCCTCCCCGAGAGGGACCCCAGCCCAGCAGCGGGGTCCCTGTGCGGCTGTCCAGGGCCCAGCGTGGCTGCGGGACAGCGCTGAGCATTTGAGGAGGCCTTGCTGGTGTCGCAGAGACTCCGTGGCCCCGGAGAATCCTGGGGAAAGAGGCCCCACAAGAAAGACTGGCTCCAGGGAGCCTCGGGGAAAGCCCAGCAGGTGCAGAAAAGCACACCTCCTTCTGTCCTGGGCACCTGGGTCGACTCGGGCGCTTGGACGCCGGCCTGAACCCTGGAGGGGCTACAAACGCGAGTCCTGGCACCTGTGCCCCCATGACCCACCCCCATCGGTCAGGGACGTCGTAGGCAGGACCTGGAAGGGTGGGGGTGCCCGGGAACATCTGTGGACAGTGAAGGAGAGAGGGATCAGCCACTCAGTGCCATAAGCACATGCGTGTGGACACCAGTCCGTGTGCCACAGGACCCTGGGAAGGGTGATGCGGTCTGGGAGGGTCCCAGAGGGCCTGGGGTGGGTGGAGGAGAGGCCTCGAAAGCCAGCTCCCCTTCCTGCCCCCACCCTCCCAGACCTCGGTCTCCGAGGACATTCACTGTGTCTCCAAATACCTCACTTCCCGGGGGGCTCAGCCCTCCCCTCCCGAGGCCGCCTGCCTCTGCCTTCGTTGATGTTCTCAAGTGCACGGACCCCACATCCCCACTCGGCTCCCTAAGCAGGAGTCTGGTTCACACCCACTCATATGGTCATCCTCAGCCTCTCCCACCCCCACCAGATGGCCAGGCCGACCCTGAAGAACGCAGGTCGGCGGCGGGAGGTTGGCATGGCCTCCTGTCTTAAATTTGTGGACGCCATTCCCGAAGACTCATAATCCACCCAGCTATTGTACCTGACTTTGGTCTGAAACATCCGGGTGATAGGATAGGAATCGTGTCTCCACAGTGTAACTCTCCCCACCTTTATCATTTGGGTACCAAAGACCATGGTTTTGGCCCCGTTGCTTGGGTTCCATATATGTTATTATTTTTTTTACACTGACTCGGGGTTTTCCGTACTCAATACCCTCCCCAGAGCCCAGCAGGAATAGGGCCACGGTTTTATGACCATGCGATAAAGTGAACCCGTGCCATCAGAGTGGAGACGTGGACCCTTCCCTCCCTGCATCACCTGTGAGCCACAGGGGCACGTGGCCCCTACTGGGGACACGTCACCTTCTGTCTTCCACCCGACCCCTGGCGTGGCGGAACTCTGAATTCTCCCGCTGAAAGCGTGAACACATAGGAACACTGGCCTGGGGCCCCTGAGTCGGTGCTGCCTGGAGGCTGGAGGCCGGCGGGGCGACCCTGAGGGACCCCCCCCACCCACTCGCCACACTTGTGCTGTGCACCTTCCCAGCTTAAGACACGGAGGGGTACCGAGGGTGCGTGGGCTTCTTCCCTACCAGGGTCTGCGCGCTTTCCTGGGGACGGCATGCAAACCTGAAGAGCACCGAGATACTCCCACGTGGCTTCTGAGCTCACAGGTAGCCACTAGAAGCCCAATGAAAGGGAGACTGCAGGGGGTCCTTGAGGAGGCGGGCCTTGACTTTGGTTTTGAAGGATAACATGACCAGGATATGTGAGGGTGGGAGGGCAAAGATGGGGCAGTGACGGGGACACTGAGGGCCTTTCAAGGGCACAGTCTTTCTGGCCGGGAAAGACGCACAGACAAGGGGGCAGTGAGCTGGCCCTTCCAGGGAGGAGGGGATCCAGTAGAACCCGCTGGGATCTTCTCTGGCCCGGGCCAGGCCCCAGGAGGTCTGCCCTGGGTCCTGGCCCAGGGGAGCCCTGAGAAGGCATCATGGATCGGCCGGTCTCCCAGCCGAGAGCACGTGTGGGCCCCTCCTGGAGGGAGCGTGGGTTGAGGCTCAGGCTTTAACACCAAGCTTGGGAGATTTATAGCTCAATTTAGCTCATACATGTCCCACATCACGACGAGTAATTTACTGAGTGCTTTAACTCAAAGCCAACAACTGAAAAATTAATCCCCAAAGCAAACGATTAACTCTTAAAGGGGATGGGATGCCTCATTTCTGCGGCACCGGCCCCCAGGCTCTCATCCGGAAGGCTGCTTGCTACTTTCCACCCGGTCCCACGTGGGGAGAGGCTGAGCTTGGGCAGACAGTGGGTCACCTTGGGCTCATCCTGCTGTTAATTAAACCTGTGGCCCAAAGGTCCTCTCCTGGAGCAGTGCCCAGAGAACGGACGCCCCGTAATGTAATATGCGCAGGGCCAGCCCAGTCCAGCGGGAATGCAGAGTTTCTCTAACACACGAGGGTGTTCGTGCAGACGGTGAGCTGGGGTCTATCTGACCTCTCCTTGGACTCAGTTCCAACAATCTCTGTGTGAGTTCGCTCTGGCAGCACAACACAGTCCCATAGTCGGGGCTCGCACCACAGGATGCATTGTCTCCCGGTCCTGGAGGCCGGAGCCCGAGGTCCAGGTGTGGGCGGGGCCGGGTCCTCCTGAGGCCTCTCTCCTTGTATGTGGACGGACGTCCTCTCCCAGTGGCCCCACGGGGTCGTCACTCCGTGCATGTCTGAGTTCTAATCCCCTCTTCTTACAAGGACCCCCTGCACTCTGGATCGGACCCTCCCCTAGTGACCTCACTTTACCTTAATCACCTCCTCCAAGGCCCCATCTCCAGATGGCCTCAGATCACATTCTGAGCTGGTAGGGGTCAAGACTCCAACATATGAATTCTGGGGACCCAACTCAGCCCATGACAGTCTCCAACAATACGCTCCCTTCCCAGCTGCTGGCCCAGACTCCTCTCCTGACTCGTTGTTGGCGGAGGTCATGCCCACGTGACGGGTGGTGAGGGGCAGGGAGCCAGGGTCAGAACCCCAGATGCTCCAGTCCTTCTGCAAATGACTTTGTAATCTTTGACAAGACCCCGATCTGGGGAAGCGAGAGGGTTGACCCGGGCTCTCAAAGGTCCCCTTTACCTGTACACTCTTGGGTTTCAAGTGATTAGGTGGGTTACGTGGGGTTCAAAGTCAGGATGTGTGATACATCCCTACGTTCCTTCAGCCGGCTTCCAGAACCAATGCCCCTAACGAATGAGAGCTCAGTCTCACAGGAAGTTCCTTCTCTTCCAGGCAAAGTCCCGAGAAATGGCAGCTGGCTTCCGGGGGGGTGATTCAGGGTCCTGGGCGCTGCCCTTTTCAACATGGAGCTTACGGGTTTGGGCTCATCTACATCCAGGTGCAGGGTGGATGGAGGGTGCGGAGGTGGCTCGTGGGGGTTTAGAACAGGCCACCCTCCCATTCCGCGGCCAGAGCTCAGGCATATGCGCGAGCCTGCGTGCAGGGCACGGGCACCGGGGCCGTGGTGTCGAGCTGCGTGCCGTACAAGAGGCTGCGAGCCCGTGTGGTAGGGAAGTCGTAGCTCGAGTCAAGGGAAGGACAGCCCAAAACAGCGCGGGTGGCCATTGAGAGGTTGCCCACTGGCTGCAGTTAGTGCCCGGTGTGGGTGACAGCTGCAAAATGACCGCTCTGGGGTGGAGGCAGATGACAGCGGTGGCCCGTGCTTGTGTGCCAGGAACTCCCGGGTCCACAGGCGCCTCCCCACAGGTGCACGAGGAGGAGAGAACGCCAAGTCTCCATCCCCCCGTGACGTCCTCCTGATTAGACACCCACCTCCCCAACCTGCCAGCCGCTGCTGGGCATCTCACACTCTTCCCGGGGCCTCGTCCCGGGCGGCGTCCGGAGGGAGTCCTCCCCACGCAGGCTCCAAGGTCATGGTAACTACTGTGCGGATCCACAGAAGGTTCTGGAGCCCCTTCCCTTCTGTACTCTCTGGGTGACGGGTTCCCTGAGACTCCCACTCTTGGCTATAAGACCTTCGGCTGTAAGTGCCCGATCGGACTTTATTCTGAGACTTTCTATTTTGGAACAGTTTTAGGTTTACAGACAGAAAAATTGAGCGGATACTACAGCAAATTCCCACACACCCCTTCCCTCCTATTATCCACACCTTGCGCTGACTGGCGTGTTACATTTGCCACAGGTGATGAGCCAATCCTGATTATGTTCTCATGAACTGAAGCCCACAGGGCTCACGCTTCACGTACTTTCTATAGGTTTTGCCACGTATCCGACATTACAGTGGCACACGACAGTTTCACTGCCCTAAAACTCCCCCGTGCTCCACCTGTCCAGCCCTCTCCCCCCGCCACCCCCGCCCTGACAACCACGGATCTTTTTACCGTCTCCACGGTTTTGCCCTTCCCAGAATGTCATATAGTTGGGATCCTCGCTCGTTCAGATTGGCTTCCTTCACAAAGCAGTATGCATTTGTGGGTTCCTCTTACGTGGGTCTTTCTGTGGCCTGTGGGCTCATTTCCTTTTATAGCTGCGTAATATTGAGTTGAATGGATGGACCACGGTTTGTTCGAGGGTGCTTCCACGTTTTGGCAATGATGAATAAAGCCGTTATAGACACGCATGTGGGACCTGATCATGTTTTGACAAAGCCACGACCATAAACATCTTGGCACCTGCTGCTATGACTCATAAGGACCTAACAGCTTCCATATCTCAAGGGCTCATTACATTACCAGGCATCACACCAAAAGCTTTACTCATCACTCTCCGTTTACCGAGTGCCTCCTGCATGCAGGTCTGTCCCTGGGGCTGGGGACAGAGCCACCGACTGGTCTCAGGCTTGTGTGAATTACAGACAAAAAGCACACAAACATACTACCATATAGTAGTAAGTCTCCAGGTAAGGGTTAAACCCAGGCCCGTCCACCCTGAAGTCCCTGCTGCTAAGCCTGAAAGGAGAGGCTGAGAGCCTAGGGGCTCCACGTGGATACTTCTAGAAGCATGTTCCATGGCGGAGCAGAGACAAAGGAGCCCGGGGTCCAGTGAGCAGCCCTGGCTTCGAGGCCGGATGTGGTGCCAGGAGGCCCCTCAAGCTCTACACAGAGAGGCCAGGCCAGTAGCATGGAGGGTGAGGGCAGCATGGAGGGCTCACGCCCCCGAGACCCCGCGCTTGGCCACCCCGCTCTCATAGCCCCTAAAGACAAGCAGAAGGCCCCACTCGGCCTGGCTCTCCTGGAGCAGAGGCCCCCCCGGTGCTGAGATCCCCAGTGACTCCAAGGGGGCCGAGCCAGACGAGGGGGCCGAGTCCCGGTCTGAGTCACTGCTACTATTTGAACGTTTTCCCCCTTCAAAATGACAGTCTTGGCGAGTATCTTAAATGCCAGTGGAGAATAAATGCCACCAGAAAGTCTGACTATCCTTCGTCTTTTAAGCACAGAAACCGAAATGCCACCTGGAACAAGGCGAAAGCAGGAGGGGAACCCTGGGTCCACTCCCTCTGGCACTCACTGTGGGGGCGCGGCTGTCGGCCAAGCGTAGACTCCTCGCCGCACACCTGGGCTGGCGGCTCGGTGCCACGGGCTCCCCCCGTGAGCCGGCATCAGGCTCGCCCTGTACACGTGCCCAGCCCCGCACAGTGGGTGCCTGTCACCGCCACAGAGATGCTGGCTGGGCCGGCGTTCAGGGCTCAGCCTCGAGCTGGACGGCCTGCCCAGCCCTCCACCTTCAGCCGCACAACCTTAACCAAATGACTCACCCTCCCTGTGCCTTGGTCGCCTCATCTGGAACAGGTGGACGTGTCAGTGCCCCCCTCGAGGGATGCGGGGTGGCTCCACGAGAACATTCCAGAAAGAATGTAGCCCACGGCTCTGACCCCTGGAGACCTCTGAAGATCTGCTGAGAGAGAGGCTCTGTGCCAGGCACGGGGCAACCGAGCCAAACGGGACACGGCTCGTCTACCACTGTCCCGAGAAAGAGCTGAACAGAGAGACACGAGATCAACAAGGAGGCACCTGGTTTCGTGGAGGACGTGAGAAGAAACGGACACAGACACACAACCCCTCCACCAAACTTGGCCTCCTCGGTGCGTCTGTCCCTCTCGTGTTTTTCCCTTAAATTTAAAGGGCTCTATCTTTTAAATCAGTTTAAGTTTATTCATTTATTTTGAGAGCAAGAGAGACAAGGGAGCAGGCAGGGGAGAGGCAGAGAGAGAGAGAGAGAGAGAGAGAGAGAGAGAACCCCAAGCAGGCTCTGCACGGCCAGCTCTGAGCCTGACGTGGGGCTCGAACTTACACACCACTGCGAGACCACGACCTGAGCCGAGATCGAGAGTTTGGACGCTTAACCGACCGAGCCACCCAGGCGCTCCTTTAAATCAGTTTTAAGTTCACAGAAAAAGTGAGCACAAAGAGCTCCCGCACACGGCACCTCTTTTTCTTACGCCGAGAGTAATGCGTTCGGCCGCTGCTCTGCTTGTGGCTCTTTTCGCTTAGAGCCATTTGCTTGGCAGTCGTCCCCTCGCAGGACACCAGGGCCGCCTCGTCTTTGCAACAGCTCCACTGCACAGCCCTGCGTGGACACTCTGTGTCTTATTGGACTGACGCCCTCCTGGGGCTGCGTGGGTGGTTTCCACGAGCTTCCACCTGGGCCAGCAGAACTGGAGGGGACAGTCCCGGAAGTGCAGAGGCGGGGGCAAAGGGTACTGGCATTTAGTGCCTTAGTAGGAAGTGATGAGTTTCCTCCGGAAAAGACGTGCCAGCTCGACGTCTCCCCAAAATGGAAGAGAGCGCCCCTTGCCCACCCCACTGCTGCCCAAACAACAGACAGGTGTGACAGAGAAAGAGCCTTGAGGCAGAATGGCCGTCCTTGGGCCACTCCCACGCTGGGGTTGCCCACCAAGTGGACTGGAACGGACAGCATCCTCGTGGAGACCACTGCCCCCGCTCCCTTGTAATTCTGCGTAACAGCAACAGACCACCGTGAGCAGAAAAATCTAAATGCCTTTACGATATCTTAAAAAAGTATGAAAAAGTTAGGGATAAATTTGGCAAAAGACTGGGGAGACCTGTACAGGGGAAACCTCAAAACACCATTGAGAGACGCAGACGAGCCAACGCAATGGAGAGATTCCCTGTGGCTTTGCAGCAGATGCTCCGTGATGGCTGGGTATAGCTGTCCACGCTCCTCAGTGGACGGGCTCAGTGTGATCCCCGCAGGCTCTTTATAGAAAATGATGAGCTGACTGCTAAATTCATATGGAAATGCAAGCTCCCTTGGATAGCCAAAAGGTATTTTGTAAACATTTTATGTATTTATTTATTTTAGAGAGAGAGCATGTGTGAAAGGGGGAGGGGGCAGAGAGAGAGAGAGAGAGAGAGAGAGAGAGAGAGAATCTTTGATTTTTTTAAAGTTTATTTATTCAGAGAGAACACGAGTGGGGGAGGGGGAGAGGGAGAGAGAATCCCAAGCTGCCAAGCTGTCTCTGGGTTGGCAGTGTAGAGCCTGATGCGGGGCTCGAACTCACAAACCATGAGGTCGTGACCTGAGCTGAACCAAGAGTCAGACGCTTAACTGGTTGAGCCACCCGAGGGCCCCGAGAGAAAGAATCTTAAGCAGGCTCGATGCTACATGTGGAGCCTGATGGGGGGCTCGATCCCACAACCGCGGGATCATGACCTGAGCTGAAATCAAGAGTTGGGTGTTCAACCAACTGAGCCATCCAGGAGCCCCCAAAAAGTTTTTGGAAAAGAAGAACAAAACTGGAGGACTGACCCGATCTATTTCAAGACTTATTTTGAAGACACCGTAATCAAGACAGTCGATGATGGAACAGAAGAGACAGCTCAGAACCAGACCTGCGTGCATATGTGAACAGCTGGTTTCTGACAGACACAAAGGGAATCTGCTGGAGAAAGGATTGGTAGCGATGTCCTGGCTCTCATTTCTGCTATGGGAGGTTGTGTCCGCCACACCCCCCTTTTATTCCCGGATAAGCTTGGCTAGAAGTTTATCAATTTTACTGCTGTTTTCAAAGAACCAGCTTTAGGTGTCATTATATCCCCTATTATTGTTCTATTTTCTATTTCATCGATTGCTGTGATCTTCACCATTTCCCTTTTTCTCCTTATGTTGGGTTTAATTTGCTCTTTTTCTTCTAGCTTCTGAGTGGAAGCTGAGGTCACTGATTTGAGCACTTTCTTTTCTAATGGAGGCATTCAGTCCTATGAATTTCCCTTAAGGACTACTTTTGTGGTGCCCTACACACGTTGGTGGGTTGTGTTTTCATTTTCATTCAACTCAAACACTACCTAATTTCCCATTTGATTCTTACTTTGACCCGTGGATTACTTAGAGCAGCATTATTTAGTTTATAAGCATTTGGGGGGATTTTCCTGAGATCTTTCTCTTATCGGTTCCTAATACAATTCTACTAGGGAACAAATTTGTATGACTTGAATACTTTTGAGTTTATTGACACCTGTTTTATGACCCAGAGTACGGTTTATCTCGAGGACTGTTCCAAGTGCTTTCGAAAAGAAAGCACAGAGTTCTATAGATGTCAATTAGGCCAAATTGGTTGAGAGCGTTGTTCCAATTTCCTACATCCTTACTGATTTTCTGTGTGCTCACTCTATTGGCTATTGAAATAGCTGATTATAATTGTGGATCTATTTCTCTTTACAGGTCTACCAATTTTTGCTTCATGTATTTTGAAGCTCTGCTATGAGATGCGTACACGTTTATGGTTCTTATGTCCTTCTACAGAATGGACTCTTTTATCATTACGAAATTACATTCTTAAACTCTGCTAACATTATTATTATTATTATTTTTTGAGGTGGGGTGCTGTGGGAGTTGCCAACCTCAGGTCCAAAAACCCTTCACAGTTAAGGCACTTACTTATAGAAAGCAAGCACCTTCCCAACCTCATTTTTTACATGTGCACTTGTCTATCCTTTCAGTAATCAAAGGGGGAACAGGCAGAGTGGGACTTCCAGGCATCCTGCAAAGCAGGCAGGTCACCTTAGGGATGACCTTTACCCACTCAAAAATTCGTCTCACATCAGCCGTGAGGATTTAGGTGTCACCCCAAATCATTGTGTTCCTTACTCATAAGTTTAAGGTATTCTGTTAACATCCTTTATTATGAAACCTGCTTTGATACTAATATGCCCACTAAAGTTTTCTTTTGGCTTTCTTTTCTTTTGGTATAGCCTTACCACACTCTTGCTTTTTAACATACCTGTGTCTTAATAGTTAAGGTGTGCCCCTTGGAGGCGTCCTGCTTGTCATCTAACCTGATAATTCTGCCTTTTACCTGGGGCGTGTTTGCACCATTTACGTTTAATGTGATTATTGATATGGTTAGGGTTAACTTCAATCTTCTATTTTTTATTTGCCCCATATGTATTTTGTCTCCCTTTCTTTCCCTCTTTTCCTACCTTCTTTTGGGCTGAATATTTTTATGATTCCATTTTATCTCCTGTGTCACCTTATTAGCTATAATTTTTTGTTTGGTTACTTTAGCAGTGGCCCTACATATTACCTTTCCCTGTGTCATAAGCCCCAAACTACATTGTTATTATTTCTGTTTAAAGCCAATGACTTTTATTTCTTAAAAAATTTTTTAAGCCAATGACTTTTAAAGGGATTTAAATAGTAAGCACATTTCTTTACATAGTCTTGCTGTTGCCATTTCTGGTGCCTTCCTTCCTCTGAGTATTTCCATCCAGTGTCATTCTCCTTGTACCTGAAGGAAGTCCTTCGTTCGATGTTTCTTAAAGTGCAGGCCGCCAGTGATGAAGCCTTTTAGCTTTTGCGTTTTTTAGAAGTCTTTGTTTTACCTTTGTTTTTGAAGTAGCTCTGTTTTCCTCCTCCGTTAGTGCTTTAAAGACACATCTCTGTGACTTCTCACTTGCGCTGTTTCTAATGCTGGATCTGCTGTCATTCTTGTCTTTGTTCTTTGTAGGGAATGCATCTTTCCCCACTCTGCTGGCTTTTTAAGGATTTTTATCTTTGTCACTGGTTTTGAGCAATTGGAAAACTATGTGTGTTGGTGGACTTTTTTCCCCAGGGGGTCTTGAGTTTGCTCAATCTGTGAGTTCACAGTTCACTTGCAGTTTTGAAACATTTTTATCATTATTTAAATATTTTTTCTGTCTTTCTCCCCACATGAGCACCTCCACTCCAGGAACTTATACTGACATGAAGCTGACCCATAGTGCACTGGTGCTCGATTGTTTTACTTCCTTAAAAATGATGGTTCCTTTTTCTCTCTGTGTCACCCTTGGGATAGTCTCTAGCATTACTTCTTTGCATTCACTGTCCTTTCCTTCTGCAATGTTGGATCTGCCATTAATCCCATGCTGTGTATTTTTCATTTCAGACATTGTAGTTTTCATCTCTGGAAGTTTAAATTGAGTTTTAAAATTTAAAAAAAAATTTGTGGGGAAATACAACATAAAATTTGCCATCTTAATAATTTTTAAGTGTACAGTCCAGAGAATTTTAATTTTTTCCCCTGTCACTATTATCCTATGGAATATAGTTATGATTCTTTAATATCCTTCTCTGCTAATTCTAACAACTGTGTCACTCCCTGGTCAGCTTTGACCAATTGATTTTTCTCCCATGGGTTGTGTTTTCTGCTTCTTTGCACACCTGGGAATCTCTGAGTGGATGCCACACACTGCAAATTCCACTTTGCTGGGGTGCTGAATATTTTTGTGTTCTTATAAACATTCCTGAGTTTTGTTTTGCGTGCAGCTAAGTGACCTGGAAAGGGCCTGATGTTTCAGGTCTTGGTTTTAAGATTTGTTAGGTGAGAACAGAGACATGATTAGTTTAGGGCTGATTACTCTCCAGTGTGAAGGCAGGACCCTCCTGAGTACCTTCCCAATGCTGCATGAATTTTCTGTTTTTTTTTCTTCTTCCAGTTTGGTGGGTAGGAAGAGGCCCTGCCTCTTTATCTCGCGTGAGCTCGATAACCCTTTGGGTGATGCTTTCTCTGGCTTTTCACCAATGAGTGTGCTGGTCGGAGCTTTGCTGACTCCCTCCGTGCAGCTACTTCCTCTCTGGCACTCTGTTCTGCAAACGGTGGCTGCCGTGGGCCCCTGGGCTCTCAGCCCCACCTCTACCTGAGTATCCTTCCAGCCTGCGCCGGGCTTCTCGCTCCTGGACACTCAGCGCGGGACGCCGGGGCAGTCATAGGGCTTGTCTTGTGTGTTTGCATCTTTCACGGTCAAAACAAGGCCTCGTTTCACACATTTTGTCTGAGTTTTGGTCATTTCCTGTGGAAGGCAAGTCCAGGCTCTGTTTTCCCATCATGGCCATGAACAGAAGGAGGCATTTTTTTCTTTTATAATTTTAAGTTTCTTTTTTTATGGAAAATCTCAAACATAAACAAAAGTGATGAGAAGTACCACAATAAGCCCTATGACCCCTCCTGAAATTTCCACAATCATCCATTTTGGGGCACTATTCTTACTGAGACAATCTCAAACTTCCCTGCTTTTAATCCACACTACCTTGCTTCTCACGGGTGCTGACCCCAAATGGGAGTGGAGACGCAACGGCGTCCCAGGACAGTGACTATGCACTCAGGTGCCCTGGGGGGGGGGGGGTGGCCCCCACGGCCTGAATGCCAAGACTCTCAGACTCACGCTGAAGTGTGTAATCACACCTGACAAAGACACAGGTGGTCACCGATCTTGGAAAAGGAAGAAATGACTGGCATTCCGAGAGACTGGGCCTCCTTTCCCACCCACCCCTCCCGCACCAGCGCTCATGGACAGCACGTACCTGGCGAGACACCAGCTCACACGGTGCTCCGAGATCACATGTGCACTACTGACAAGTAATTCATTTACTCTTCATCATAACTACTTAGCAATCTCTTCCCTATTTCCTGTTCAGAGACCTTTGGATGCATCAGTCTGAATAATTGAACAGAAAGCCTCCAGCTTCTAAAGCTTTTGAAGTCCCTCCTTAATTACCTGGACAGAAACATGCCTCTCTACTCTGCCCCACATCTGCCGAACAGGATCAAAGAAACCCCACGTGGTGGTGCTTGGTTCCTTGGTTGGCCAGATGTACCATTTTCCTTCCTTGATGGTAGGATGCTTCTGGAACTTTCTCGGTAGCTGCTGAGTACCACTACCATCATCAAGGAGTGCTGCCCTCCCACCTCGCATCAAACACTCTTGGCTGTAACTGATGAAAATGGCCCACAACATCATCTTTTATTGGGCTGCCGTCATGGGTCGGATGGTGTGTCCCCACCCTGCCCCCTGCCCCACTGAAACCAAGTTGAAGCCCTACCCTCAGCACCTCTGCACCTGACTGTATTTGGGGGAGGGCCCATCCTAACAGCCTCACGTGTCCTCACGAGAAGAGGAAACTGAGAGTCTAGAAAGACAGCAGGGGTGCCCCCAAGCAGGGAGAAGGTCATTTGCAAGCCAGGGAGAGACGCCTTGGAGGAAACCAGCCCTTCCAGCCTCCAGGACTCTGAGCAAATGACTCTGTTGCTGAAGCCACGTGGTCTGTGGTGCTCTGCTATGGCAGCCTGAGCCGACAGGACGGGTGCTAAGCCCCGTGTCCTCCGTGGGGATGGCAGGGGGGCTCCAGATGCTGAGTATATGTTTTCCCCCAGGAATTTCAAGTGAACCAGAGCATTCACACCAAAACACTGTGACACGGAGACAGGCCACCGAAGAGTGGGCGTTGAGTCTAGACTAGCAGCGAGCTGGGTCCAGGTAGTCAGTTTCTGGGGAAATGAAGGCTGGGGGCCCATGCACGGAGGGCTGTGAGGCCAGGGGCAGGTGGCTCTAGAGGATGACACCCATCCTGGCTGGCATGGTTTCTGCTCAGGGATCCGAGGAGAACTCCCACCAGGAGGAATCTAGAAATCAGCTTCCTCCGCAGCTGCTGCTTTTTCCACCTTACCGGGAGGCATGCATCTGGGGAGGCTCGAGGGGGGATCCTTCCGGAGGAGAAGCTGTCTCCAGCCCCAGGGCGGATCCTACTCCCTCTTTGAAAATCCCCTGGCCCTGAGCTTCGGGAGAGGAGTCAGGAAAAGGCAGTGCCATGAAAGACACACAGAGAACCGAACTGCCTTCCCTCTCCCTTGTGTCCCCGAAAGCTCCTTGCAGGGAACTCCTCAGCTTAATAACTCAGAAAAAAGCACTAAAGGCGATCCTGAAGAAGGCGCTTAATGGGTTCTCGGGGGCGGCTGGAATCCAGAGCTCCGTGGAGTCGGGGAGCTTCTCATTACGGGGAGAACCTCGGGCTGGAGAAAAAGCGTGTGAATCGCCCCAAAGCCAGCGCACCGTGGAGTATGGCCACTGCTCCCTCTGGAGGGTGACCCAGCCTGTCCCCTTCTGCAGGGAAGCAGTGGGGTAAGGGCAGCATGGAGCCCGCCAGGTGTGGCCTCTGAGACCCGTTCCTGCAGCCGCCCCACCGGAGAGCCCCGCCCCCCTCCTCCCCATGGGGACGCGGCCCCCCGCCACCCCACCCCAGCTGGTGACCCAGCTGGTGACCGCCGGCAATGGCTGCTCGGACGCACCGGGCCCCCAGGGGGCCCGCCCTCTGGCTCGGGGGGGCAGCGCTCACCAGGTCCCCCCTCCCGTGCCCTGGGGCGGCTGGTGGGCTGACCTGCAGAGAGACCCCCAGCAGGGAAGGCAGGACCCCCGTGTCCCGTGCGGTGTGTCTCCCCCGGTCCCGCCGCCGGCCTCTCCTCCTACGCTGTCCGCCGAGGGCGGGGCTTCTCTGCTCACGTGGCCCCCTCGGAGCTTCCGGTTTCCGGAGCCACGAGGACACGCCCTCTCCAGGCAGGGGTTGCGCCCACGTGGCCCAGCCCTGGCCAGTCCGAGCTTCCCGTTCTCCAGGCCACAGTGATTGGTTTAAGAAAGGTCATGTGACCCAAGCCAGGCCAATCAGGACCCCGCCTGCGTTTTCGGGCCGGGTCTCCGGCGCAGGTGGTCCCCGGTCATCGGAGCGGGAGGGTGTGCGCGGGTGCGGGTGGGTGTGAGGGCCGCAGGTGGGCGGGTACGACCCGCCGCGCCGGGAAAGGGGGCCCGTGAACGAGGGGGAGAAGTGGAGACCCGCGCCCCGGGACCCCTGCATCCAGCCTGCATCCGGGGACCCACCCCTAAGTGTGCGATCACCCGCGCGGCGCGTGACCTGCTACTTCAACTCGGCTGTCGGGTGGGCCCTGACGGCCGCCGCTGCCTCACTGTTTTCTGACCTATAAAAGTGGCAGCGTCCTGTGGCTCCCCTGAATGCTGAGGGGGACTTCTGTCACCGGCCTTGAAAAGGCCTGCATGAAAACGGATTCCGTGGGTAGCTGTGCTGAGCCGCAGCGCCCCCGGCCCTTTGAAGCCCTTCCCTCTTTTAGATCTGGCCGGGGTTTGCGAGGGGCTCAGCGCTCCTGTCCTTGACGAGGACTTAACAAACATTATTTTATTCCTAATGGCAGAACTTTGGGCCCCAGCACCACCCCAGGTGGCCCTGACCCCAGGAAGGGTGCTGCCTGGCTTCCTTTAGGAGCTGCGGTCAAGGACACGCCAGGGCTGCTTCTGGGGACCGGGACCGCTGTTCCACCACCACGCTCCCCATGGAGGCTTTACCCTGAAAGGGGCCCCGAGCAGCCTGCACCTGCGTGTCTCTGAGCTCTGCTGGAAGCCTTCAGACTGTGCGGCCTCCATCCGGGTCACTACAGCCGGCCCACCGCTCGAGAGGGAGCACCGCAGGGCCTCCCTCAGCCGAAGGGCCGGAGGGCACCGGGAGACACCCCAGAAACCAGTGCTCCGTGCTCAATCGCCTCCAGGACCTCAAATGTAGTTCCCCTTTTGGAGCTGTCAGGAGGTGGGGGTGGGGGGGACGAAGACAGGGGAGGACAAGAGACGCCTCCCCCACCCCGTGTGTTCCCCACAACGTTCTAGTTCTGGCTTCTCGACGAAGATGTGCTGGCGGCCAATAAGCACATGGATAGATACTCAACATCCTGAGTCATAAGAGACGCAGATTAGAACCCCAAGGACACATCACTGCACACCTGTGGGACCGATGACAGTGGAAAGCTGGACCACACCGCCGGGGGAGTGCAAACCGGTGCAGCCGCTTTGGAAGACCCGTTTGCAGTTTCTTAAAAAGTTACACATTTAGGGGCACCTGGGTGGCTCAGTTGGTTGAGCGTCCGGCTTCGGCTCAGGTCATGATCTCACAGTTTGCGGGTTTGAGCCCCGCATCGGGATCTGTGCTGACAGCACGGAGCCTGGAGCCCGCTTCGAGTTCTGTCTCTCCCTCTTTCTCTGCCCCTCCCCTGCCCATGCGCGCGCGCTCTCTCTCTCTCTCTCTCAAAAATAAACTTAAAAAAGTTACACATTTCTTTATCTACCATGTGACCCAGCCATTCCCCTTCTGAGTATTTATCCAAGAGAAACAAACACATACGTCCACACAGAGACTTGAGTGCAAACAATTTGCAGCGCGTTTCTTTAGCACCCGGAAGTGGGTTCCGTCCGATGCCCATCAGCGGGCGACTGGTTAAGCAGACTGTGGCCCAGCCAAGCCATGGAGCGTCACTCATAAATACAGAGGAACGATCCGTATGCGCAAATCTCAAAGCAATGACTCTGAGTCAAAGGAACCAAACCAAAAAAAAAAAAGAGCCCAGACGGTATGATTCCCCGTTTATGTAAAACTCCTGAAAATGCAAACTACAGGAGTAGCAGGAAGCTGAGGAATGGTTGCTAAGGAAACGGGGGTGGGGAGAGCAGGAGGTGGGGGTCACGGGAACTCAGGAATCCTTTGGGGCGATGGATGCGTCATCTTGAACCTGCTGATGGTTTCACGAGGGGACACGTACGTCAAAACGTATAGTATTGTACAACTTGACTGTGTGAAGTTTATTGTATGTCGATTATACCTCAGTCAAGTTGTTTGGAAAAAAAAGACATCATTACGCCACATCACAGACGCCACCGGGAGGGACGCCCCACGTGGGGGCAAAGTGGCTCCGGGATGAAGATCGTCTGAGTGAGTGGGACTGGGACGCGAGAACGCCTCTCAACGGCCCTTCCGGTATGGACTGGATCCAGGTTCAAAGTTCTGGGAGACGGTGTCCGGATCCACGTCCCCTGCAGGCTCCCCCTGCTCCTCGGGGCAGGGCGGGAAACCGAGCATTGCCGCTCCCGCCCTACGCCCCACACGGCAGTTCAAGAAAGACCACTCTGCATTCTGTCTCAGCGTCTGCAAAGTGCTTCTAACCCCGGGGATTTGGGGGCAGTGGGGGCTCGCTGACGGCACTCCCCACCCCATTCCGTGCCTAGGCTGACATCTCGGGGCATCCCCGTTAGAACCCTGTCTCTGCATCCCGCCTGGGTCTGACCCCGCGACCCCAGGCTCAATCTCTCGCCGCCAGCAAAACCACATTTCCGGGCCCAGAGCTCCACCCTATGTTGTGCCTCTACTCCCAGCCAGGATTTCCAAATTTTGGCAAGTCTGGTCTCCTTGGGCCGGGGCCCAGCTGCAGTTGGGCCCCCACCGGCCCCCACCACCTTGGCACTGATGGCGAACTCGGGCCCTCTGGAGCCCATGACCCCACAGCCCATAGTGCTTATGGGGGCGCCCTACCCCATCCCACTAGCCTCACTTTACCCCAGCTGACCAGTCTCCCCCACACGTTTTGTCTGGGGCTTTTCTGTGGGGGCTTCTGTACTGGTCCCAGGCCATTCTGGCCTTGTAGGAATGCCTCGGCCCTCCACACGCATCCTAGCTCCTCACACTGGGAGGCACACAAGGGGTGTGGGGGTCTTTGGAGGCAGGAGAACAGGCTGACTCGATGCAACTTTGGCTCTTGGCCCCTGGCTCCTTCCATGTTCACACGTTTACACTCCGGCGGGACTTCCGCCCGTCGTTCCTCTGCTCACGGTTGTGGGGGGCCTGGCTTGAAGGGTCTCTGTGCCCTTCCCTGACTCGTTAGCAGACCCGGTCCCCCCACCCCGGGCGGGGAGTGCGGGGCCTCTGATGCCGAGTTTTATCACGTGAGGACATGTTACGGTATACAAATAAACAGACGCACGCATGGGGGGCGGGTTCGAGGTCGAGGAAGGGCAGAGATTCTGGGGCTGCACAGCATTCCCTGCCATGTGCTCTGGGGTGCTCAGCGGGTGGTTGGGTGATGGGCAGAGAGGTCCGGGGACGCGGCTGGGGAGAGCAAAGGAACTCTGAGTTCCCGCGGGCTCCTGGGAGCTGGGCCTGACATCTGTATCTGTGCACCGACGGCAAGCCCCTGAGGCTTTGCTGCACGCAGCCTGGCCTGTGTCAGCGCCTGGTGACTGTGGACCGAATCAGCAGAGCACCGGGCCGCTGAGAGCCCGCGAGGGACGCTGCGCTCCCCCAGCTCGTGAATGCAGATGTGTCGCCGAGCGTCCCGGGGGGCGGGTTCTGGAAAACGCACCTGAGGAGCGGTGAGCCTGAGCCCTTCACGCCCACCAAGAGCCGGTCTGCCCCTCAGCACCCCTGGGGCCCTTTGCTGGTCTAAGCGCTGGACGGTGACTTCTGGCAAGTCCAGTGCCGAGCCCGGCCCACCTGGGAAGACGGTGGCCTGAGGGAGAAGCGGTGGCCTAGGAGCCAAGGACCCACACTCCCAGTCCTAGCTCCTCCCTCAGCAGCAGCTTGAATGAGGGGCCAAGACCTCCAATAGCCTCAGTTTCCCCAGTGATGCGACGGGGATGCCCAGGGCTGCTGCGAGGCTCTGTAATGCTCCCTGACAACGCCTTTGTGAGCCACGGTCCCTGTAGGCCTTGCTCTCCTGCCAGTCACCCCGGGACACAGCCCGTGGGCCCCACATCCCCAGTGAATGCCGGCCCCTCGAGCGAACAACGATGGTCCCAAGATACCCTGCGGGAATGGTGGGAGCCCGAGGACGCTGGGCCTGCACCTCTCATGCAGAGGCCTCGGCCCCAAGCCCCGCCTCCCTCCTTCCTTCCCAGGGGCAAGTGTGAGCAGTGAGTGTCCCCCCTGCCCACCCCTGTCCCCATACCGCACCGCTGAGGACCCTCTTCCTTCAGTCTGGGAAACCGAGGCACCGATGTGACCCTGCAGGGCCCAGAAGCCTCCCGGACACTCAAAATCCCTGCCCTGCCAGTCAAGAGAGTGAGGCTGTTGGTACTGTCCTGGTCCCCAAAGCTCCGGGCTCGGGTGGAGAAGGTTCCAGCATATCAAGGAACACGGGAAGGAGGAATCTAAACGTGCTGAGTGAGGGGACCTTGGCGGCCTGTGTTGCTGGCAGAACAGTCCTGCCCGCTGGTCTTTAGGGGGAGACCACGGTGGCCAGCCGCCTACCTGCCTGCCCATGGCAGGCTGGGAGTCCCGGGGCTGGCTCAGCGCCCAGGGAAGCACTTTTGGGGCTTGCGGTGGAGGGGGGAGGGTGTCACACAGTCTCCCAGAGCCTCAGATTCACCATAAACGGGGGCCAAAGGCATACAGGCTGGTTTTCAGAATACAGCCAGGTAAAGGCGTGGGGCAGCTGTGCTCAGAAAGCACAGACACGGACGGACGCGGCAGCCGCTACCCCGACGCCCAGGACATCCACAGGGCAGCAGACCCTGGCCCCTGGGTTCCTGCCTGTCGGGTGGAACGGCACCCAGCACGCAGAAAACAGAGCCCGCGGCTCCTCTCCCTGTTGCGACCCCCCTGCAGCCCAGCTGGTCCCCTGCCCTGGCCGCTTGCGGCCTCCAAGGGGCCCTGACCAATGCCCGCAGCGTGTGGCGGTAGCCTGCGAGGACAGTGATGAGGCTCCGGGGCCCAGCTTCCCTTGGCGACCTGCCCGTGTCCACGAGCCACTAGATCATCACCTCTCTGCTCTGGAACATTCCACCTCCCAGAATGCTCTCTTCCTAAACCACACCCCAAAGCTCTTTGGTGGCCACCCAAGATGCAGCTGGGGCCACCGCACGGCCTGTGTCACCAGGGTGCTGTCCCTGACCCCGGCAAAGACCCAGACCAGGAGGAGAGATGCAGGGCCCATCTTTCCTCAACCATCGGGGCTGAGCCTCGAGCTGTGCCTGGCCCGCGGGCAGGTGCAGGGCAGACAGTCACATGCCAGGTGCCCGTAAGTGGGGGTTGAAAGAAAGCACACGCTGTCAGTGTACTGGAACCCCGAGCTCCAGCTGGGCTCACGATTCTTCCCGCGGGTCCAGTTGTGGCCACGCTGGAGCGTCCAGGCTGGGGGCAGGGACGGGGGAGGGCTGGAGGGGATGCCCTAGGACATAAATGGACGAGGTCATTAGGACAGCGAACGCACTCGGGGTGCTGTGGGGAGGGGGGTTCAGGACCGGCCCCTCCAGGTGGAAGCAGAGTGAGCAGGTGTAAAGACGGAGAGAAGGTCGGGTCTGGGAATCTGATGACAAGAAGTCAGAGGGGGTCAGCTGCTAGGGCTTTTTACTGCAACAGGTGCACCTGCCAGGGCTGTGGAGGGGGGTGGGTGCCAAGGCCAGGACGTGACCTGAATGGTGCCCAGCACACAGTTATGAACTGAGTTGTGTTCCTGGAAAGTCACATGTTGGAACCTGACCCCCAGCACCTCACAAGGGCTCCGTATCTGCAGATGGGGGCTTTGAAAAAACAGTTCAATTACAATGGGGCTACTGGGGTGGGCTCTGATCCCAGGGTGACCAGGGTCCTTCTAAGAAGAGGGGGTCAGGACACAGACACGCACAGAGGGACGGCCCCGTGAGGACACAGGGAGAGGATGGCCGTCCGCGCACAAGGACAGAGGCCTCGGGAGGCCCCGGCCCCGCCCACGCCCGGACCTCGGCTCCCCGGCCTCCGGGACCGGGAGAGGATAAATGTGTAAGCCCCCCAGGCTGTGACACCTTGTCGTCCTGCAGCCTGACTTTGCAGACGGCAGCCCGAGCAAACACACACACAGTGAGTACGGCATCATGTCAGGTCTTCGATGACACCCGGGGGACCAGATGCGCACAGGTGCGTGGCACCTGGCCAAGGTGGGGTTCGGGCCTGGGCAGGCTGACGCCCCAGGACTCCCTGCTCACCCCACGGGCTCTGCCTCCCTCCGCCTGCTTGTTCTTCTCAGAACTACAAACAGGCTGCAGAAAGCAGGACCCCTGCCTCCCCCAGGAAGCAGGAATCCGTACTGCTTTTGGACTTTTATTCTCGCGCACGTGAAGCGGTTTTCAGGAAGGACACCCCCCTGCTCCCCTGAGGATGGTGAGGTCGCTGGCACAGAACGTGAGATGTCAGGTAGGACACATCCATCCTCTTTGGCAGTGAACGGGGGACTCGCCCAGCCCGGACTACGTCGTCCCCGGGCCCCCCGGACTCCCCCAGACTCTGGAGACCAAACAGGGGCAGGATGGACGGCCATGCGTCCACAGTGAAGGTGACAGAGGGAGATGTGTGGCGGCCATTACCGGAGGGCCCAGGAGGGGTCGGGGCCGGAGCCTTCATCTCGCACACCATCACTCGTCAGCCACACACGAGGGGCGGCCTTGCGCCTGCAGGCAAGTGAGGGGGTCGCAAACTTTTACGCGACACGGGGCAATCACAGGAGCCAGCGGGAGGATCCTGGTGCAGCTCAGAGGTAACTAAGCTTTCTTCTTAGATGGAAATGTCTGTTCTTTCCATGAGAACATCCCTCATTGGTGATGGTTTAGATCCTTGGGAAGCCGTGGTGATTCTCAGCCCTTTGCTTGCCGTGACACAGGATGGGTGACTCTCCTATCTGCCCTTGAGTGCAGGCGAGTGTGAGCCTGAAGGCAGGCGAGGGTGAACGTGAACGCGGGCGAGCGTTTACCTGAATACCCTCACTTGTCAAGTTAGATTCTTTTCAAACCTGCGCGCCCGCCCGATTCCTGCTGTGTGAGGACCTGAGGGTCTGGACGTCACCCCAGCCCACGCCTGCTCTGTGCTGGCTGTGCTGGACCCATCACAGCTGTCGAGAGCATCATGCCCAGCAAGAGAACTCACTGTGTGTGACTGAGTGTCTAAGTGACAAGCGCGGGTCCACTAGGAAAAGCAAAGGTAGGGCTTCTTGCCAAAATGGAGGGAATGCTCCTGGGGCGGGGTCTCTGGGATGGGGTGGGATCTGGGGCCCGGCCTCAGGGTGGCCCCCACCAGAGTCTGTGGCTGCCAGCACGGGCCTGGAGGGGACAGAAGGGCGGGGCCCAGTGCTTTCGTGTGCCCAAGGCTGGGGCCAGGGTGTAAAGGCCTCTTAGCTAAAGGAGGCCCAGACAGACCCGGGCCCGTGTGCAGCGACAGGAAACCGCCCCCGAGCAGGGGCCTGGAGGGAGGAGGCCTGTTTGTTCGGAGCACCTACGTGTGCGGCCTCAGTGCTGGGCCTGGGGCTGTAAACTCAAACGTGACTCGCCCTGCTCACGGCCTGGAGACTGGCCAGCCGGCGGTACGGACACACTTCTACAGTCGGGCTGCTGGGCTGCGCGTCAGCCCGGGCCAGGCCTTAAAATAGTGCTGTGTGGCCACGACCAGAGATGGTCCTGTGAGGTGGGCAATGTCTTGGGGAGCCCTCGTGTGCTATGGGCGAAGGCTCCCACCTGGGCACCTGGCTCTCTCGGTGAAAACTTAACAAGCCCCAGACCGTGCCAGGCAGAGGGGACCCCAAGGTTGTCTGCAAAGGTCAGAGGACTTCAAAGTGCAACATGGTTCCCCGTCGGCCCAGCCTGCCCCCTGCCCCAGGACCCTCTGACATCAACCTGCATCCTACACATTTTCCATGAGCCTCCCTGGGCAGGGCGTTGTGCCCAAGCCGGGACACGTTGAAGAAGGACACGGACCACCATGCTGCCGCGGGAAACAGCCACGTGCACTTGGTGGTAAATGCTGGGGGAGGGGGAGGGGCACAGAACACAGGGCGGAGAAGCCTGTCCTGGAAAGTGGGGTGGGGGGGCCTCAGCACTGGGGAAGGAGGAGAGGGCACACCAGACAGAGGGACAGCACGGGCAAATGCCCGGTGTGGTGGGTGGGAGCTGGAGCCGAGGGGAGGGTGGACGCTGGGTTTCTGCGGGGGGCGTTTGGGGACAGGAGAGCAATCCTTGGGGCAACCTACTGCGTGCCAGCTGTGCCGATGGTTCCCTCCACGCATCACCTCTCCTGAGACCCAGCAACCCTGACGTGAAGGTTTCCCAGGGCCCTGAGGCTCAGAGAGGTGAAATGCCTCATCGAGGTTTGACTCGGTTGCTGGGAGAGCTCAGGCCCCGGCAGCATCTCCAGGGTTGGTGCTGGATCCCAGGACCACAGGTACCCCCCAGATCCTGCCCTCTGCAGGTCAGCACAAGGAGGCCCCAAAGACGTCCACATCCTGATCCCTGGTGCCCGTGACTGTGTGACTTACAGGGCAGGTGTGACTGAGTAAAGGGTGTTGATGGCCAGTGATCCTAGATGATCCAGGGGGGCTCACTGTGACCACAGAGTCCTTTCTCTCAAAAGGAGAGAGTCAGAGTCAGAGTCAGAGAGGGAGGCATGACGCCGGAAGTAGGGGCTGGGGCCACAAGCCAGGGCGCCTCTAGAAGGTGAGGGCCAGGAACGGAGCTTTCAGGAGGAACACAGCCCTGCTGATGCCTTGATTTTAGCCCCTTGAGCCCCGTTCTGGACCTGTAACTTCCGGAACTCCAAGGTAACACACGTGTGTTATTTGAAGCCACTACATATGTGGTCCTCTGTCACAGCAGCCACAGAAACTCATCTGCTGGCAGAGCTGAGTTTACAACAGCCCAGAGAAGAGCCAGCTGTGGAGGTCACGGCTGAGGTCTTCACAGACCAGCTCCTCCCCTTCTGGCTGTTAATAAATAGCAGGTTGATAAACGGGGCCGACGGGGACGAGGCTTCCCTTTGAGGATACCCCTCAACACAAGGGGGTACAAGGCAGCCTGTACCCCGAAAAGGGCCAGATGCCCCCGAAGCCACCAGCAGGCCCTCTCCGAGTCCCCCCTGATTTTCACAGACCTCGTGGCCTCCAGAACACTCACCCACATCCACTGTCCACCTGCAAAGTAAAATTAACCCACTCCTGTGCCGTGCAAGCCAATAGGGGCTCCTAATGGGAGAGGAGGGAGCCCCAGTTCTGCCAGGACCAAGGACAGTTCCTTGGCGGTGGTCAACCGGGCTCGAACAAAAGTCACTTACTCCCCCACCCTTCAGGCTGTCTGCACCAGTGGCCAATGGAGAGCTAGAGAGAGGCTGGGACTCCGCCAGGCCTGGCTGGGATGGGCAGGAACACTGAGGCCCATAGGCCTGGCTCATGTGCTGTTTTTATGGGGACGGGAGGCTGCAGGCCTGGGCTGCCCATGGTGGCCAGGATGGGCCCAGGGGCAGTCTGCTGGTTTCCTGTGCCCCTCTGTGAACCCTGGGGGGGGGGGGAGGGCTCCTTGTCACAGAGCCCACCATATCTAGGGGACCCTCAAAACTCCAGCTTTTCTCAGCCATTCAACATGCACCTGTTGCATTAGGCCATCTCAGTGATGTCAGTGGGGACAGAATTGGGGACGACAGAACATGCTCAACCAGAGGCAAAAGGTGCCAGAGGGTCAGCAGGCCTGTGATGCTTCCTTCCCACAGAGGAGTCATCCATGAGGACCTGGTTGGGGGGTACACAGTGGGGAAACCAATTCTCTTTTTTTGGAGGGCATGGGAAGAAAAGCTTCTGTGGCCACTGAAATAAATCCACAAACATGGTTGTTTATTCCAGTAAGTGAGGAAAAGCCTGTTGTCTTCCTCAAAGAGGTCACCTTTCTATCTGAAGAACTCTGCTTTACATTAGGGTTGCTTGGGCTTTATTTTTATTGTCATTTCTAATTCCAACCGATGCCATGACTCCAATGTAGTTTTTCCACTAATTGAGGGCAAACTTGACTAGTGCCCAGGGCAGCACGCAGGGTATAAAGGCAGAAGGAACCAGCTTCAATTCCTACCCTCCCATCTCTCAGCTGTGCGACCCTGGGAAGCCACTTGACCTCTCTGGGCATCCACTTAATCTCTAGTACAGTGATGGTTTTTGTAGAGATGGTCCTAAAACCATCTCTCAGGCTAAGGTGGGAGAGGCTGGAATGTCTGCCCCAGATGCCCACAAAGGTCAGCCCTGCCTCTCCCTGGGAGCAGCCAGTCAGGGAGTGGGGAGAGCTCCCTGGCCAGGCCTGGCCTTTACTGCCAGCCAGAGAGCTAACTGGGGAGGGCTCAGAGCACAGGGCAGATGGAGACGGGATGTGGGGTCAAGCGTGGCCCATGCCTGCTTTGTGAGACATCCAGAGGACGTGAACAGCACCAAGGAGATACCGCGGGAGGGGTCTGTGTGATGGGAATTGGCGTGGGGGAGGGGGCAGCAGGGAGGAGCACGTCCGTCGCCAAGGGGCGTTGTCAACATCCTGTCCCTCCAAGCCCCTTAACTCCATTAGCACTGATGGAGGATGGTGGAGCCCGCCAAGTCCGGCCCCAGATCCAATTAGCTTAGAACATGTGTCTGAACATGACGAGGAGAGTCGGCTGAAACTGTGTCTGCTCAGAACGCTCAGCACAGGGGACCCGCTCAGTAACTCATTCTCCTCGCCTTGGATTCCCATGTGCTCCGTATGGAAGCAGAGGATAACACACACACGATACATACGGCGACTCACTTTGGTCTGAGGTGCAGGGCGGTCGGAGGCTGGGCAGCTGTCTCCCCAAGTTCCGGTTAATCAAGGGTGGCTTCTGGGTGACACCGGTCCCCGTGGACACCCAGCCTGGTGTCAGATGCAGTGTGGCACCTAAGGGGGCTTTGCTTACAGCCGCCACTGTGTGCGGATCTCAGCGCCAGCTGGGGAGCTTTGGAGAAACGTGGAACCCGGGGTCCTCTCCCCAGACAGGCTGACTGGGTGGGTCTGGGCGGGGTGAGTGGGGTCTGCGTGTGGAATAAGCAGGAGGTGCCTCAGGAACCATTTAGGGAGCTCGCTCACAAGAGAGCCTTTCTCTTCCCATCCTCACGGCAGCCTTGTGAGGCTCAGGATACTGCCACATTGATGGGGGACACTGAACACCAAGAAATGGCCGGACAGCCAGTCACAGCTGGTGCTGGGTGTGAACTGAGCAGCTGGCTGACAGGGACAGAGTGGGAGAATCAGGGTGAGTCTGAATTGTGCCTGGTCCTGGGAGAGGGGTGTGTGGAAGCCGATGAGACCCGTGAAGGAGGCTCCAGGGAGGAGGGGATCCCCAGGTGGACTCCAGGTGGCCCGAGGGTTAGCAGAGATGTGGAGGTTGGAGGGCTGGAGGATGAGCCCCTGAGCCCCACTGCCATGACCCCGGGGATGAGCATCAAAGCCCGAGGCTTGAGTTGGGTGTTGGGTGTACTGCATGTTGTATGGGAGGCATGGTGAGTGCCACCTCACAGCCCCTCCATGCTGGAACTGCCCAGGCCACAGCCATTCCCTCCCCAGCTTGGGAAAGCACGGCATGCTTTGTATTCTGGCAGCCTGACTGACCCATGAGTGGGCACCTGGTCCAGGGGCAGCGCATCTATTGGCTGGCCAGCAGCTGATGCCAAGGGCATTGCCCAATAGGCCGGGAGGGTTGGTGAAACCAGACAGACTGGCTGCTTCTAGAATCAGAAAATTAGGAGCCAGTGATAATAGGACCAATTGGCAGAGAGGAGCTGAGATGGCATTAGGGAGGGACAGGGCCAGTAGCCAGTCTGTAGAGCTGCCTAGAGTCCTCGTAGCTCTGATTCCCAGGCCACACTGTCCTACAATAATCCCCAACCCCAACTGTCATTAAAAAAATTGGCCAGAAATTGTCTTTGTTCTTTGTTCCTAATAAGTGAAGGCTTGCCTTTATCCATCTATCCCTTCATACCTCCACCCACCCACACACCCATCTATCGGTCCAATCATTTACCCACCCATCCATCGATCCCTGTATCTTTCCATCCATGGATGCATCCACCCATTGGAGCATCCACCTATCCATCCATCAATCCATCCATCCACCCACATGCCCATCCGTCCATCTATCCCTCCCTCCCTCCATCCATCCACCTATCCACATGCTCATCTGTCCGTCTGTCTGTCCATCCATCTGTCCGCTCATCCATCCACCTATCCATCCATCTACCCACATGCCCATCCATCCATCCATCCATCCACCCACATGCCCACCCATCCGTCTGTCTGTCCATCTGTCCATCCATCTGTCCGTCCGTCCATCTGTCCACCGTCCATCTGTCCATCCATCCATCCACCTACCCATCCATCCACCCATGTGCCCATCTGCCCATCCATCCATCCATTCACCATCCATCCATTCACCATCCATCCATCAGTCTGTCCATCCATCCATCCACCATCATCCATCCGTCCACCATCATCCATCCACCTATCCATCCATCTACCCACATGCCCATCCATCCGTCCATCCATCCACCCACCCATCCACATGCCCACCCATCCGTCTGTCTGTCCATCTGTCCACCGTCCATCTGTCTGTCTGTCCATCCATCCACCTATCCATCCATCCACCCACATGCCCATCTGTCCATCCATCCATCCATTCACCATCCATCCATCAGTCTGTCCATCCATCCACCATCATCCATCCATCCATCCATCCATCCATCCATCCATCCATCCACATGCCCATCTATCCGCCCATCTGTCCATCTGTCCATCCATCTGTCTGTCCATCCATCCGTCTGTCCATCCAACCATCCATCCAGCCATTCATTTATCCATCTAACAGCGATTTCCACTTTTGAGTGAGCATCTCCCCTGGGGAGACAGGAGGGAACAAGACAGATTTTACCCTGGCACCATGGATTCCCAGCCTGTGGAAACAATGACTGACGAAGTCACCCCAACGTGGTGAAGGATTGGAGGATTGTACACGTGCCTGCCCTGGGGGTAATGCAGTGGGGGCTATTCTAATCGAGAGGGGGGGTGGTCAGGGAGGACTCCTCTGAGCACATGACTATCAGGCCTGGCCAGTGTCCAAGCCAGCCAGGAAGGGCAGGACCCCAAAAGCAAGAGAGCTAAGAGGTGGTGGTGAGGCTCATCTTCAGTGTGAGCCTCTGGGCATTTTTGAAAGCCAGGATACTACAAACTTTGCATCTTAGATCCCTGCAGGTGTGGGGTTCCAGGTGGATGTAAGGAGGTGCCTGGGGCTGGGGGATCCCACTGGGAGGCCACTGTGTTGATCTATTGTTGTTGCTTCCCTTCAGGGAGAGCTGGAACCAACGGCACACGTGGACCTGGGCGCAGCTGGCTACTCAGAGCTGGGCGGTGTGGGCACACACGTCTCCACGGGGATCTTGGTGGCTAATTCTGAGGCAGCATCTGTGTGGCTGACCAAGCAGCATGTGGAGGGGACACGCATCTCTCAGAAACCAAGAGGCAAGGCTAGTCATAAAGCACCTACAAAATTGAAAAATGACTTCCTTCCTCAGATTTATCTCTGGACCTCTTTTTCCAGGAGAAGGGCAAGAGAGACACTGCCTGCGGCCAGCGCTGAGTATGGGAAGGTTCCGGCGGGTGGCCACTACCTGGGCCAGGTGAGAGGCTTCCCTTCCGGGGTGGGGGGTGCTTACAAAGCACTGTCCCAGAACGCACTGCTTCTGAATACATAACTAACATGGAGAAGCAAGTCCCCCTTTCCCTCCTTCCCAGGGGCGACTGCAGACATCAGTTTGAGTAGTAGTATAACAGACTTTTCTTTACGTGTCTTTGGGCATATGGATGGATATGGAAACACGTAGGTGTTCTTTCTAATAAAATAGGGTCACTCGTGAGTCTGTGATTCCTTCTGCAACTTGCTCTGGTCACGTAGGACCCATCTTGGCTGTCTTGGCCTGGACACCCAGATTTCCAGCATCTTTTTTCAATGGCCAAACAGTATTCCGTGGAGAGCCATGCTAGGGTTTCTGAAGGCCATGCTCTCGGACATTGAGGGACGAGAGAGCCTGCCACATAAGTCACTAAGAAAGTGGAACAACAGGGATTGGTCCCTCCTCTATGCTGTCTCTCTACAGGTAGACTGGCCAGTGAGAACCCCAGTTAGGCAGGCCCTGGGGAGTCAGAGCCACGGGGCGGAGGAGGAGGCCCCGGGGAAAGGGCTGTCAACAGCGGCAACCCGGCAGGAACGTTGGTAGGAGTGAGAGCCATGGAGACACGAGAGATGAAATTCATTCTGGCGATTGTGTGCAGCCACCAAATCATGGACAGCAGCACTTACTGATGAGGAAAGATGGTCTCCACGTGTTGTTTCAAAAAAAGCAGGTTACAAAAGAGCGCACGGCAGTGAGTCCGATTTTCAGAGAGGAAGATCTCCACAAAACACGATTTTCTGAGGGGGCGCCCAGGGGCTAAAGGGCTCCTCCTGGGGGCACGACGTTTGCCCTTCGAGAACGAATGACCTTGGTAAGTGGTATTCCTGCCTCCAACAGATGCTGGTTTTTAAAAAGGAAAAGACAACGGGATAGAGCGAGACAGAAGGTCTGGGGCTTGGGTGGGCTGGGAAAGGAAGGTCGAGGGGAAGAAACCAAGACGGGCAAAGGGATCCGAGCCCACAGGGCAAACTGGTGTTTCGGCATCTCACGGCAGAACCGGAGGCTCATGTTATGACTCCCTGGACGCATCCTGTCTGTCTGGGCAGCAGAGACGATGAGACTAAATTTAAACAGGAGGAGTAGGAAGGCCCCTTTCCCTGTAAAATGCCAGACCTTCCCGAGTACTGTTGAGCGACAGCGTGCCGCCTCAGTTTCCCTCGCAGTGATGCTGACGGTATTGTCCTGGGCTCCCCCTTCCCTGTGCCACCTGCCCACCCCCCCTCCCCCAGGGGAGAGATGAGCCTGCGTTCCTGTCCTGGAAGGCGGGTGCTCTGGGCCTCTTGGAGAGGGGACACCGTCACCAGCTCCCGCCCCCAGCGAGGGGCAGGGTCTCAGCCAACTCGGGGCTCCCACGTGGGATTTGGGGTCTGAAGTGGCCGGCAGGCTGGGGGAGCCAACACAGAGGCAAAGACACACCTGATCCATGGCCCGCAGGCCACCTCCCATACAGCCATGGTTCGGAGAGTCTCGGAAGATTCTGTAGGTGCCTTGGTACCTACGACACCCTACCCTTCTTCTGGGCCCCCATCTGCCTAAGGGAGGCCGGGACCTGGCAGAGCCTGGATTTGAACCCGGTTCTGTCAGACCGCGTATGAGTCAGCTTGGGGCCGCGTAACAAAATCACAGACTGGAGGCCGGAAGTCCAAGGTCCAGGTGTCAGCACGGCGGGGTGAGGGCCCTCCTCCTGGCTCTCAGGTGACCACCTTCTTGCTGAGCCCTCACAGGGCAGAGACAGAGCTCTGGGTCTCTTCTTTTAAGGGCGCTGATCCCATCACAGGGGCCCCACCCTCATGACCTCATCTAACCCCGATCACCTCCCCAAGGCCCATCTCCACCTGCCACCCCACTGGGAGCCGGGGCCTCAACACAGGAATCTCAGGGGACACAATTCAGTTCATAGAGACCTCAAAGCTCATCTTCTGTCCCATCACTTTCTCTCCCAAAGACCTTGTCCTGTGCTCATCGGCTTGTCTCTCTGTCAGCCCTGCTGGGAGTGAGCTGCAGCCCGCACCCCAGCTCCAGGCACCGGCCTGGCCATGGGCCATCAGTAAACACCTGTTAAAGATGTCAATGGGCACCTTCCCCGGCCGTACACATACCACCTGGCTGTGCAGGTGCCTTGGAAAAGCTGGGCCGTGGGGTTCTCGGCCTCTGCCCGCCTCCAGAGGGGGACAAGGCCTGAGCTGGACGAAGAACCAGGGGCCTTGTGCTCAGTGGGGGGCGGGGGGGGTGTTGAGCAAGTCCGGTGGGCACAGCCCGAATCGTCCACCGCATGGTGTGCAGCCGTGGCGGGTGGGAATCGGTTCTCTCCAGCGGAAAGCTATCTGCTCTCTGGCCAAGGCTGCTGGACAAGCTCCTCATCCTGTTCTCCGGGCCCCACGGCTCCGTCCACACCCTCCCCAACATTTCCACCTGTTACCTAATGTCTGCTGAGTGCTCCCTCTGAACCTGACCCCTCCCCCGGGGGAGAGGCGAGCTTGGGTTCCTGTCCTTGAAGGTGGGTGCTCTGGGCTCTCCTCTTACCGACGACACGGAGGTCACACACGTGATCACCCAGTCCCACACCCACACCCGTCTGAAACAGGGACCTCCCGGGTCCCCGCTCCACCCCAGACGTCACTGCCTCGCGTGTGCTAACGACGCAGGCTTCCGGCCATCGCCCCACCCTAATGGTACGCGTGCAGGGAACACTCAGTGCTGCAGGGAAGAGGGACCCACGGCAGATGCCAGGACGTCCACGGATGGCAGACGTGTGTGGGGCTGGGGGCTCTCGTCCCCCTCGCCGACTGCTCGCACCGACTGTGTGGTGCGCGTCTGCCTTGCCCCGTAGCTCCGGGGGAGGCCCGCGGCCACCTCTGCTGACTTTTGGGGGCTGGCCCCAAGCCTCTTCAAACACGAACGCACACATCCCAGCAGGTGCGATTGTTCGGAGGTATGGTGCCTGCAGTGGTTTGGCTCGTGTGGCCCCTTCACCACGGATGGACAGTACCTTCCCAGCATGCCCCTCTGGGACCTCTTGCCCAGGGGGAAAACCTAACCCATGAACTGTTTTAAAGTGAACGCTCAGCTGAACGGTGAATGAAGTTGGGATGTAGTAATTAAATGTCAGCTAATTTCAACGGTCCCATTACCTTTTCTTATTTTGGATCCTTAAGATGTGTTTTCTAGATCTCTTTGGTGCTTAGGAAGCTAATGAGCTCTTAGCCCCAAAGGGTCTCAGAAGACAGGGGTGTCATTTTGATGACCTGAGCCTCAGTTTCCCCATGGGCATAGCGGTGGCTGTCCCCTCTGCCTGCCTCACGGGGCTTCTAGGGAGGAAGGTCTGCAAAGACCAATGTGCTCCAGGATGGCCTGGCCGCAGACTCATAGCCCCCTGATGACGTGGGCCGGGACTGGGGTCTGCGACTGAAACTGGACGGTTTGTCTTGATTATTGTTCGTTCATTCATTCATTCATTCGTTCGTTCATCCAAGTACACACCAGTCACCCACCTGATACAATGGTGAGCGGCGTGCACGGGGCCCATAGTGTCAAATGTGCCGTGGACCCACGTGGCGGGGTAAGAGGAGGGGCTGCTGGGCAAGGAGAGGTCAGGACAGGGCAGACACCTGCAGAGTTCCCAGGCAGGCAGAGGCCACACCCCGGCCACGTCCACAGGCCCCACGCACACGGCCACACCCAGCCCCTGTGGTCAGCGGGTCAAGACCAGGGAGGGCCCTGTGCTGCTGCCTCACTCGAATTCCCTCATCCTCACAGGCCTGGTCCTGCCTCCCTTTCCACCAAGACAGGAGGAAAGTTCGTCAGCCCACAGGCGGTTGCATCAGCAGAAAATAGGTGCTTTGAAAAAAGTGAGCTTCATGCCCCTCAAATACCCACAGACGGACAAACGGATGAACAGAACACGCCCTCATCCGCACAGCGGAATATTGCTTGGACGCAAGAAGGAACGAGACACTGACCCCTGCTACAGCGGGGCGGGCCCTCCACGATCCCCTGCCCAGCGATGAAGCCAGACTGAGCAGGCCACATCGCGTGAGCCCGTTCCCACGGAGCGTCCGGAACCGTGACTCCATGGAGACGGAAAGCAGGCTCGTGGTTGCCAGGCTGGGGGAGCAGGCGGCAGCAGTGGCTGCTGACGGGCACAGGGTTTCTTGAGGGGCGTCCGGAATGTTCCGGAACTAGACAGCGGTTTGCAGAGCACCGTGGACGCACTAAATGTCACCGCCTCGTACCTCTTGAAATGGTTACTTTCCGCCTCAGTAGAATTTCAAAAAGTGAGTTGCACACATGATAAGCCAGGAGGGTTTCAGGCCCCGGGAGGTGGGTTGAGTTTTTGGAGCCCGTTTCCTGTGGACGTCACACCTGGTGACACTCCTGTCATGCTTCCTGTTCCCGGGGCGGCTGGCGAGGGAAGGGGCCGGCAGCCCCTGCAGCCCCCGGGAGGAGCCGGCCGTTGCCACCAGGGCCCCTCCTTCTGCCCTCCCACGTCTCTAACTGCCAAGGCGCCCGGGCACCTGCTCTGCCGTCCCCCGCGGGCCATACCGCCGCCCCCAGGGCCCCGGGGTGGGGTGGGGGCTGCAGCCGGGCCACCCCGAAGCCGTGGCCCCAGCTCCCCCTCCCTGTGCCCCCTTGCAGCCAGCTGAGTCTGCCCGCGTTTGTTAAAAATACACAGCTCTATCTGCAGCAACATGTAATTTAATAAATTTATTTATAATGTGACGGAGCCTGTTTTAAAGACGAGCTTTTATCTCTGAGATGGGGCTTCGGGGGCCACTGCTCACCTGGCACGCAGCGCGAGCACTCTCCGCCCGGGGCTGCTTGCTCTGCAGACCAGCAGCCCCGGAACGACCCCCCTGGGAAGGCAGAGGAGGTCAGCCCCAGCCCCGGACGCGGCCTCCACCCCGTCACGGGAGAGATGGGACTCACAGGCCGGTCCCAGAACAAGGATCCCCGCTGTGCTAGGTTAAGTGGTCACGTCCCCCAGAACCTCAGAATGTGACCTCACCTGGAAATAGGTCTCTGCGGAAGTGATAGCTAAGACTGGGTCACAGTGGAGTCGGGTGGGTCCCGATTCCATGACTGGCGTCCCTGTAAGGAAAGGGGAGGCGGCCGTGTGAAGGCCGGGGTGGAGGCTGGAGGGGCGAGGCCACAGCCCAGGGACGCCTGGGGTTCCCAGAAGCTGGAAGACACAGGACAGGTCCTCCCCTGACACCTCCGGAGAAACCAGTGCTCCTGACATCTCGAGTTTGGACTTCTGGCCCCGGAAGAGTGGGAGGAGAAATGTGTGTTGCTTTAGGCTGCCTGGTCTGTGGTCCTTGCATTTGGTGGCCCCAGGGCTCTGACTTTGCTGGTGCGCTCCCGTCCCCGCTAGCCCTGAGAAGCTCCTGGCACATAGTAGGTGCTGGTGCAAATGCATAGAGGGCCTGGGGGCACATGGCTGCATCGGGTCCCTTTGCTGCCACGTAGGCCTATCCCTCGTCACATGACCCTCTGGTTGACCTGGTGTCTGAGAATCAAAGGGAAGGGGCGTGTCTGCATCCAGAAGAAACCACAGGCTGTAGGGGGTGGGGGGAGGGGAATGGGCTGGGGTTGGCCGGCTGTGGGGGGTTCTCAGGTTCCGGGGCAGGAGCAACTCGTGCTCCAGAGACTAGTCCTGGTCTGGCACGTCCAGGCCCTGTTATGCCCAGAGGATTATGGGACTTAATGGAAACGAAAAATGCCAGGAGACAAATCTGAATGTGGGCCCGGGGGTGGGTCCAGGAGGGGTGCCAGGGACAACTGAGGCCGGGGGGGGGTCAGAGGGCTGGCAGGCTGCTGCTTCTCCACGGCTCCTTTCTGTCCTTCCCTCGGCCAGTGTCTGTAGAGTGCCTTCTGCCACGGTGTGGCTGTGAACAGGAGAAGTGTGGCCCCTGGCCCACACCCCACTGTTTGCTTTCCCATGGGGTCGTGGGTACTCTGATGGGGCATGTGTGGGGCACTGGGGTGTCCAGAGCTGGGGCCTCACCCGAGCTTGGGTAATCATGGAGGCTCCTCAGAGGAGGCAGTGGTTTCCATGCTGTGGCTTTGGGAAACACTCCAGAGGGACCTGGGGTGACCCAGTGTGTCAGGCCTACCATGCCCCGTGGGCAAAGGCCCGGATATGAAGGGCAGGGCGACTGCGAGAAGACGGGGACAGACATGGGGCCTCCACAGGCACAGGCAGGGGCTCGCCCTGGGGCCATGGACTGGGTGTGTGTCCTCCCTCCAAGGGGGCAGGCATGCCCGTCCCCTCCGGGCTCTGGTGGACAGTGGCGGGGGTGGGGGGCTCCTGCCACATCCGGGCACAGGCACTGAAGGAGTTCTATCCCCCGCTGGTAGAGGGGCCAGCAGAGCTCACTTCCAGTTGCGTGCGGGTGAGGGAGCAGGAAGGGTGTGTCAGGCACATGCGGGCGTGAATGAGGGGCACACAAGTGGAACTCTGTGCAACTGTGTTCCATCCAGGTGTGGGGTGCGTGATGTTGGAGAAGGCATGGGAAGAGCCTGGAAACGCAGGCTGCGGGGCCCTGGATGTCTGGGGAGGGAGAAGAAATAAAAACCCCAACAGTCCGGTCACCACGAAAGAAACTGCGCTACCGATAGTCTCATAAAGGTGAATACGAGGCCCCGATGGCTTTCTGAGCAGGGTCAACCCACCGTGGAAGGGACACGTAATTCTAACCAGAACAACATCTTCCAAAGCAAAGAAAAAGAAGACATTCCCCAGTTGTGAGATTGACAGAAGCCTGAGTCTCGAATCAAGAAAGTATTCGATGGGAAAATTACAGGCAAATCTCATTCATGACCTTAGATGCAAACACCCTAATTGAAACATTAGCAAATGGAATTTTGCATTAGCGTTAGAAAGGTTACTACATCCTGACAGGTTGGGCTGTCCTAAGACCTAAGACTGGTCTACTAGAAAATCAGTTAATGCAATTAATTAGCAAAGGAGAAAAGCCACACTATTTTCTTAAGTGATGCACAAAAGCCCTTGATAAAATTCAATATTCATTTGCAATTAAACTGAAACCTCTTGGCACACTAGGAAGGGAATGAAATGCTTTAACCTGATAAACTCTGTGCCCCTCCCCCCCCAATCTAGAGTCAACAGAAATTTAGAAAGCATTTCTTTTAAGATCGAGAATGAGACAAATATTCCTGCCTTCATTGCTTCTAGTTAACATTTTATTAGCAGATCCCACCCACCAGAGAGAGAAAGGACTAAAAAACATACAACCAGCAGATAAGAGATGGGAATTAATAAACTGGCTGAATAAAAAAAAATCGATATGCTGAAGTCAGCCACATTTCTATATTCCTGCAACGGTCAGCAGATGTACTGTTGAAAAATATACCCCGAAACGACGAAAATTCAGCTACCTAGGAATAAATCTAAAAACGTTGCAGAAGCTCTTTATGGAGACAATTATAAAATCTGTTTGAAAGACATTAAAGACGACCCAAATAAGCGGAGAACTAGATCACGTTCTTGGGTGGGAAGACGATACTGTACAGAAGTCAGATTTCCCCAGATCGGTCTATTCTGGGTCAATGCAATTCTAACAAAAACCCCAACAGGGTTTGTGTGTGTGCACGTGTGTGTGTGTGTGTATGTGTGTGTGTGTGTAACTCAGTAAACGGACTGAAAAACGTAAATGGAAGACCAAAGGAGCACGGATAGCTAAAACAATCCTTTAGAAAAACAGGAGATGGGATGGTGCGTTTTGTTCAGATGACATTGAGACAGCGTTAGGATAGACGGCACCGATGACAGCCCAGAACCAGGCTGCATCCACGTGAATGGAAGCCTATGATCCACCAGCACGGTGGGTCTCGGAGAGAAGCGTCTTACCCCACAAACGACGCTGGGAGAATGGGTTCTCCACACGTAGGGAGAATGAGATCAGATCCCAACCTCACACCATACACGTAGACAAAAAGGAGTCCCTGGATGAAGGACTTATACGCGGAAGGCGAACTGATCAAATTCCTAGAAGGTGAGACTGGAAAATATCTTCATGAACTCTTGGTAGAAAATAATTTCTTAAATAAGACACAAAAAAGGCATACTTTTCCCCAGAGGAGGAGTCTGATGCACGTATCGACATCACATTAAGAACTTCTCCTTGTGAAAAGAGTAAAAAGGCAAGCTAAGGGGGCAGCGAACAGAACATACAACGAGCACAAATCCCTAAGGAAACAATAAACAACCTCACAGAAAACTGGGCAAAAGGCGAGAACAAGCACTATAAGGAAAAGGAGCTCCAAATATCCATGAACATTGGAAAAAGACGCTCGAGTCCACGAGTCGCCAGCCAACGCAAACAACGGCACCAGTGAGCGACCGCGCGACGCCCCTGGACGGGCACAAACGATGAGGCCTGAGGCCTCACGGTGCTGTCATCCTGCAGGTGCAGAGATGCGAGCTGCCTCCCGTCAAAGCGGAACGGCAACAAAGTTGCCGAGAGGAAGCTCTGCCACCACGTGGGGAAGCTCTGCCACCACGTGGGGAAGCTGGACGTGCGGCCCCCCTGCGACCCAGCACCTGTTCTAACATCTGCACGCGGTCGCCAGCAGACGCGTGCGGGAGTGCTCAGCGCTGCTCTGTTCACAGCCACAACACCGGGGAGGCCGCCACGTGTCCGTCAGCGGGAGAACGGCCACCGAGGACGGCAGATGTCCGCGGTGCCGGGCCGCAAACCCCCAGATCACAAAAGCTCCGAAAGCAGAACCCATTTCTCGGCAATTCGACTGGTGGCAAGAGCCGGTCTGAGGAGCCCGGTGGGCATTCATCACCTGTGTCGGCCCCAGGTCGTGTGAATGTCCGCAGAGTTGAGGTTCAAGAATCACCATGCTGGATTACACGGAGCGACACGCGGCTGGGATGGCACAAAGCACGCAGCGTTTTACATTTTACAAGATGTACTTCCCAGCCTCAAATGAATATATGCATGATGTATCATCTTTGTTCTGAAACGCACTGGGCCCCACAGGCCCTGGGTAAGGGACTAAGGACCTGTCTTGTCCTACAATGGAATCGTCTACAGCTGGGAAAACAAACAAACACCAACTACACACATCTGTGCGGATAAACCTCAAAAGAACAGGGGCGAGCCGCAGGAGTAAGCCATCACAGAGTCTAGCCGGCAAATTCCATTCATATGAAGTCGGGAAGGAAGAAAAAGGCAGCTTTGTTTGGTGACACGGGCACAGGTGGTAAAGTCACGAGGAAAAGCCGGAGAAGTGGGGGCAGGGAGGCAGCTCCCGGGCAAGGGCCCTGCTGTCCCCACGACCTGTTCCTTGGTTCCAACCAGAGCCTCCCCGACGCCTCCGGGACACGGGACGTCAGGATGGAACCCGTCACCGAGGGCAACGACCACTCGATTAGTCCACGCCTGGACAATAAGCGAACCCCAAGCCGGGCTAAGCACAGGCAGGGGGCTGCGGGTGTCACCTGTGCGCTCTGCCCAGCCCCACCCTTCGCTACTCCTTGGCCGCTTCTCCCAGCCTCCCCTCCTCCACACAGGCGCAGCGTCCCCCTGGGCGCCCCTCGCACGCATCCCGACCCCCAGATCCACTCGGGCGGCCGGTCCGGCCCATCCACAGCTGCGGCGGCCTCCTGACCCAACAGCTTCCTTCCACCCCTCTCCCCGTGCAGCCACGTGGTCTCTCAGGACCGAGGGCCCAAAGCACAGGGGCCCAGGCCCCTCCTTCCTCCCTGCCTGCTCCTCTCCTGCTGCTCGCGCCTTCTCAGACCTTTCCCAGGTTGCAGAGGAAGTGTCACCTCCTCCAGGGAGCCCCCTAGGCTCACCTACCCAAATCTCCCAGGGCCCCCCATTACTGTCTCTTATGCCCCGTCCACTGCCTTCCTGGCTTTCTCACAACACATACGGTTTTCCTTCCTTATTTGTTTTCTGCCTTTTTTTTTTTAAATTTTAATGTTTTTATTTATTTTTGAGACAGAGAGAGACAGAGCATGAGCAGGGGAGGGGCAGACACAGAATCTGAGTTGGGCTCCAGGCTCTGAGCTGTCAGCACAGAGCCCGACGCGGGGCTCGAACTCACGGAGTGTGAGATCGTGACCCGAGCTGAAGTCGGACGCTTAACTGACTGAGGCACCCAGGTGCCCCTGTTTTCTGCCTCCTTAATCGATAAGCTAACCCGTCGAGAAAAACTTCCATTTTTCTCACCGTTGTACACCCAGAGTCCACCAGAGCCTTTACTTACTAGGAGCACAAATGGCTCTTGAGGAGATGAGTCACTGATAATGATGATGACACCAAGGAACAGAGAGGCTGAGTAAGTTGCCTAAGGCCACACAGCTAGTAAGGTCTTAGAACAGTAAACCCGGGAAGGGGCTTCCTCCACGCTGGGCAGCCCAGTCCTGCCCCGCCCCCCACCCCCACCCCCAAGCTTTGTGCTTTCAGAAAAATAGGGCAGCTGGCGGTGGGTCCCTGAAATGTCCCCGCACCGTCCCTCCTCGCGGCGAGCCCGGCAGGTGAGGACAGGTCCTCAGAGCCGTCTGCCCGTAGGGACTCTTTCTCCATCCCAGGGGACACGCGGTGATGCTGAGCAGATGGTGGCCGGTGCTCCACAGACAGGGGCAGAGAAGCAGATCGAGGCGGGAATATCACTGGCGCAAATATTTTAGCTGTGGGGGCCGCGGCAATGCGAGGGGCACGGGCGGGGGGCGTTAGCTGCTGCTGGCCAGCCGGGGGAGGAGGGGGAGAAGGCGGCCAGCGGAGAGAACGCCCCAGCAGCCGCTGCTCCAGCTGGACGGACCTCCCCCTGTAGTCCCCCTTCTGCCCCGGCTCCCCCCTCTCCCTGCCCCAGTGGACACCACCCAGCGACTGTCCCTCTCACGGTGGGGGTGGGGGGGCTTTGGGGATGACGGAAATACAGCTGGACCACAGCGAACCCAGCAAAAGCGCTTGCCTTGACCTCGGGCCACCCAACCCCGGGGAGGAGGGCCCCGTGCTCTGAGCGCCCTCTGTGGGGCCGGCCCGACCCCGGGGCTGCAGTCCCTTCCAGAGAAGGAAGAGGGCTGGAAGACAGGCAGGGTGGGGGGGGGGGGGGACGGCATTCCCAGGACAGGGAGCAGGTGGTCCCAGCATCCTGGTGAAGACGGCTGGTGTGAACCCCCCAGCCCCTCCCACCTACCCCCTCGGCCCCTGGGTCTTTCCACACCTCTGTCCCGTGTGCACACAGACACTGGAAGTCCCTGACGGGCACAGCTGCTTGGGGGGGGGGGGGCCCTGGGGACCCTCTGTGCTCCGAATGGTTTGGACAGTGAGTCTGGTAGGGCCTTCGGCCCCGGGGCGGCCTGGGAGAGGTGTCGCCCTCACTCTGGGCCGCTGGACTCGGGAAATGGGAGTGATGGGAGTGACGGGCTTGCGGGCCTGGGCAGTGGTCACCGCCTACAGGGATGATGGTGGGGCCGGAAGCAGAGACGGAGCTTCCCCCACGCTGCGTGCGACACACTAACGGTTATTCGTGCACATCTACGCAACGTGCCAACACCCACGTGCCTACATAACCCGGCCCCGACTTTTCGCCACAGCGGCCAGCTGGGTCGTCATCCCCATTTCACAGGTGATAAACCGAGGCAGAGAGGCTGAGGGACGTGTGGCGCGGGTCAGGGTGGGTGTCAAACCCAGGCGGTCTGGCTCTGGCCGCTCGCCTAACCCCGTCTGCACGGTGGCGGCCCTAGGGAAGCACACACGCGTGTGTGTGTGCAACGCACACGCCTGTGGGGGGCACCAGGGCTACAGGGCGCGCTCGGCGGTTTGGGCCCCGTTCACTCAGCTGGAGTCTGGATGGGCAGCGGGGTGCCGGGGGTGGGACCGGTGAGAGGCCGCGGCGGGTCCCCAGGGAGGGCGGGCTGGTGAACCCACTTAACGAAGAAGAGCGCGCCGGCTCCGGAGGCCCCTTCCAGCCGGCCACAGCCTTGCACGTAAAATGCCGTCCCAGACAAGCCAAGTCTCAAACGCTTCGGGAGAGCGTTCCTGCTCCGGGAGGCTGGGTCACACTACCGTGGGCCGTGGGGTGGGGACAGTCTGCGTGCCACGCTCGGACGCAGCCGGAAAACGCTCCTGCTTGGGGCGCCCCCCGGGCCCTGCATTTTTAGGTCACACACTCAACACCTGAGTTTTCCTAATGCCGCTGGCCTGTCACCTCCCAGAGATCCGCAAGCACGCTGGGACCAAAGGACCCTGCCGGGCGGAGCTCCCGCGGAGTTCTTAATGGCTGGCAGCCTCCAGTGACCTTATTTTTAGCAATTTCCACCCCAATTACTGCCCGGTGGAAGCACAGACGTATCGGGAACCCTTCCACGTGATCCGTTCTTCCAGGGAGAAGGACGGAGGCGAGGAATACGAAACGACTCCAGGGTCCCCTGGATTCACGGCACAGAATTGAATCCTAGATGCAGATTTCCAGCCCCTTTCGTGACGCATCTCCTCCCGGAGCCAGAGCCGAGGGAACCTGGCAAAACTGGATGGCAGTCAGCCCTGGGGACCGCAGGCGGTCTGGCTCTGGCCCGTGGTCACCGGGGCGGCCAGGCTGTAAGCCTGGCACCAGAGCCGCGACGTCCCCGTCTGGAACTGGATTCAGGAGAAACGCAGCAGCCCCAGCTATGTGACTTCACCTCCGCCCACTTTCTCTGCAGGAAGCACAAAGCCGTCAGGAGGAAATGCAATTATTTAAACAATCCCTCTCAAATAACCTATTGTTTTCTCCCTCCCTGGGAGAAAAAAAATGCTCTGAAATATCATCATTCAGGGACTCTGGGAAACACCTACCCGAGGGCTGGGGTCCCCAAACAGACAGCCACGAGGTGGGCTGCTTCTGAGAGCCCCAACTGTGAGGGAGGCTGGTTGGCCCGGGGAGCCCGGAAGCACATTCAGAGCCACCCCAACGCCATCAGACACCCAGCGGAAAATCAGCCCAGCCCATATTGGAAACCGTCTCTCCGTGTTCTCCTCACTCTGCCCTGGGACCGAGGGTCTCACAGAACAGCCCCGGAAGTCCAGCAACAGGCTGCCACAGTGCCTTTGCAGGTGCTGTTCTGACTCCTCTGAACACCCTTCTCCCATCTTTCCCATTTCAGAGACTCCCATCTATTCTCTGCAAATCCTAGCTTGTGTTTCAACCTCGATGTGCAGATCGCCTGGGATCTTGTTAGAGTCCAGCGGCTGACTCAGCAGGTGCCGGGTGGGGCTGAGTCTGCATTTCTATCAGGTTCCTGGGCCACATCTGGAGCCAAGGTTCTAGAGCCCTGGTTACTCCATTCTTCCAGCGCTCTGTCTGCAAACATCCTCACGCATCACGGGCCACACTGCACCATACTGACCTCCGACACACAGGCCCCTCCTCCTGGACTGCCATACCTTTGGGGGCCAGGCCCGAGCCCTGGTCATCTCTATGCCCCCCACCCCCCCGACAGGACCCAGCCCGGGGCTGGGAGGGGCCCGGGTACTGAGCCAGGAGGAGCAGACCTCATCTGTTCCCAGCACCCAGAGTGCCCCCCCAGCTCTGTCTCCATTACTGGGTCAGGCAACAGCAGGCAAACACTGGAAGGGAGGAGGGAACGGGCAGCACCTCGCAGGGGCTTTGTTCCTGGAATGTTCTCATCCCTGGACTCGGCCCTGGGAAGGGGGAGGTTCAGCCTCTGGCTCACTACGTCCCGTGCCACGACACCCGTGCGGCCGTGCACAGGCGGGGGGGGCGTTCAGGTGGGGCCGGAGCCTGTGGGGATACACGCTCCTGGACCCCCCCGCACCTCCAATCCACATGAGGATCTGAGGCGTCTCAGAGGAAGGCCACTTGCCAGGAAACATTCGGTCTTGTCTCCCCCCCCCCCCCCCCCCCGCCCCCCGCTCCCCCGGGGATGTGCGCCCTCTTGGAGCCAGAAAAGCATAACCCCAGCCTCCGGGTATTGGTGACTGGTCCAGACCACAGACTGTGGGCTCTGGGGAGATTTTATTGAATGAACTCGTTTCTGGGCCAGACTCTGTGCTGTGCCTCCCTGGAAGGTCAGAGGTGACCAGATGGCACATTCCCAGGACCCGGGGAGCTGTTTGCTGTGGGACAGCCTCCCACCTGCCGCTCCCCTGGCACCCAGCCCCCTGCACACTCTGGCCGTGGCACCTGCTGTGGCCAGTGTTGGCACCCACCGGTCCGAGACTCCTCAGAAGAAGCCTTCGGCCACCAGGGCCCCGAGTGGATCGGCCGGGACGAGGGGCTCGTGTCCCTGCACACTCCTTCTGGCGTGTCCAAGGGGAATACGACAACCACTGACCCCGGCCCCTCGTGGAAAGAAAGGCCCGTTTCTAGTTCCGTCCCTGTGGGGCAGGGTGAACGGCTGCATGCTTCCTAGTTGACTCTGAACCAGAGAGGCCGAGTGACTGGCCCAGGGTCACACAGGAAAGGTAGTACCCGGTCTCCTGAGCCCTTCCCACCATGTTTTCTGTAGAAATAAAGGTAAATTTCCTCACATGCTTGTGCTGGAAACCTTAACGCCAATGGGGGAAGGTCTTCCTTTTAGACAAGAGAGGGTTAGTTTTTCAGCCACTGGCTGCACAAAGAGTTCCTTAGTTGGACCTTAGAGGCCATCTAGGGACTGTAATACTCGCAAAGCTGAGCTCCCAGGGAGGGGGCCCCTGGGCCCGCAAGGCAGGCTGGGTTCCACCTCAGCTCCATGCTCTGAGCCCTGGGAGCTTGGACAAGCCTCCCAACCTTTCTCGGAGCCCCGTTTCCTCGTCTGCACAACAGGGTAACGTAAGGGCTCCTCGTGATGGGCACCCGGCCCACGCCCGGCAGGGGGGAGCCCACGGGGGCCGCTCTGTCCCTCCGTCTAGGCCAGTTCCACCCCGTCAGGATGGGGCATCGCTCCGCCCTGGTCACTGTCTGCAGGACGTGGCTCCCCACACAGCCCACCTGGCCACGGGCCACGGGCCACGGCTCGCAGACACCCATTCACAGCGGAAGGTCGATCCTATCTTGTCTTGTCTGTTTATAGCAGATGATAAAACTTGATCTCAAATTACACACCTCTCAGCTAAAAGCGGTCTATTACCCAAAACCTCACTCTGACGGCTATAAATAACCCTCACAACGCAGTCCCCAGGAAGTCTCTGGAAAGACGCTGCCCGGTTTTGAATAACAAGATGACGGAAATGCACACTGATGCTAATTAATTTTGCGGCTCGGAAAGAGCGCTGTCCGTGGTAGCCGCGGTCAGCGTGTGGGCACAGGACGCCTGTCCGGGGAAGGGAGGCCCCATCCGCGTGGGGCCCTGGTGCACGGAGGCAGCACGAGCGAGAGAGCTTACATTTGCTCACAAAGCTGCTGGAGAGGGGCCTGGTGCTGGCTTCTCCACCCTCCTGCCCAGACTGGCCGGGAACCAAAGAGAAGGAAATGTGAGGAGACCTGGATGGCTGTGAAGGCAGACATTTTCCAAGAGAGAAGAGGCACCGGGGACAGAGGCGTGGAGGAGTGAGAGCTCCTGGAAGGCCGCCTTCTCCCTTCACGTCGCGCCCCCACGGGAGCGGCCCGAGGGGTGGAAGGACCCAGCTGTGGACTGTGGAGACAGCCTGGCGTCCTCCAGGAAGGCAGAGGGACCCCATGGCCTAGGGATTCCACCCTGAGGGTACGGCCCCAAAGAACGGAGTCCCCAAATGCTTGGACTGCATACATGCGCTCTTTGCAAGGGCCCAGATGGGAAACAACCCCAATGCCCATCAGCAGAAGGGACAGCACCGTGGGGTCTGCCCGCCCAGTGGAACATTGTCCGGTCGCAAAGCAAAGGAAGCATGGCCACGTGCTACATGGTGGCTAAACCCGGAGGGAAAGAAGCCAGACACGAGAGGGGACACGCCGTATGACCGCATTCACAGGAAACGCCCAGAACGGGGCAGTGCACAGCCAGGCAGATCGATGGCTGCCAGAGGCCGGGGCAGCGGGACAGTGTGACTGCTTGAGGGGTGCGGGGTTCCCTTGAGGGGGATGAAAATGTTCCGGGACTAAGGAGCCACACAGCACTGTGGACACACTTCATACGATTGCGCTGTGTGCTTTTAAATGGTTACAGTGATAACATTGTATGTTATATGTATCTTAGCACAATTCAAAAAGACAGTTGGGGCACCTGCGTGGCTCAGTCGGTTGAGTGTCTGACTCTTGGTTTCGGCTCAGGTCATGATCTCACGGTTTTATGAGTTCAAGCCCCAAGTCTGGCTCTGCACTGGCAGCACGGAGCCTGCTTGGGATTCATATTCATTCTCTCTCTCTCTCTCTCTCTCTCTCTCTCTCTCTCTCTCTCTCTCCCCCTCCCTCCCTCCCTCCCTCCCTCCCTCCCTCTTTCTCTGCCCCCGCCCCCACTCACACACTCTCTCTCTCTCTCTCAAAATAAATAAATACACTTAAAACAAAAAAGACAGTTATGCAACCAACCCAGGCCTTAGAGGGGACTTGGTGGCCCTGTGGTTCCGGCAGCTGAGCCCCTGCTTGGATTTGGACGACGCACACGCGTGTGCCTCTTGCACAGATGGCCTGGCACCCTCCACTTCAAGGCCCCTCCCGCCACCCGACTCCAAGGAACGTGTTCATGCCCCACTTGACTGCTCAGTGCCCATCTGCAAGTGGCCGGGCGTCCATGTGTCGGTGCACAGGTCACACCTGGGGTCCGCGGCCACCCCCTGCCCGGCTTGGAGCGTCAGGCTTCTCGCGTACGCGTGACACCTTGGTTCATCAACCATTCTGAGGACGGTGCTCCCCCAAGCAGTCTGTACTTGGGAAGGAAGAGTTAACTTTCCCCTTTATGCCAACTAAAGACAACAGTAACTGCCAGCCAGTGCTCTGAGGGGCACCCATGGACGGAGCAGGCCCGGGAATCTGGACTTAGCTGACTCGATTCTGGCTCAGAGCACCCAACACGACAGTGTGCTGGTGGGCGCACGGTGACCCCTGTGGCTCCTTCAGCTTTCTGAGTATTTAAAGCAGCTCTCAGACCCCAGGGACGACCCGCGAGGACCGGCGGGGACCCACGGGACTCAAGCCAAGGATTACCAAAACCTCTCTCCACTTAAAACTCTGTGATTTTGGGGCACCTGGGGGGCTCAGTAGGTTAAGCATCTGATTTTGGCCCAGGGAGTGATCTCATGCTTTGTGGGTTCAAGCCCCACGTCGGGCTCTGTGCTGACAGCTCGGAGCCTGGAGCCTGTTTCGGATTCTGTGTCTCCCTCTCTCTGACCCTCCCCCATTCATGCTCTGTCTCTCTCTGTCTCAAAAATAAATAAACGTTAAAAAAATACATAAACATTAAAAAATTTTAAAAACAAAACAAAAAACCAAAAAACCTCCCTGATTTTGAAACACGAGTGGTCCTTTAAGAAAGATGTTGTTCCCAAATGGGACCTCTGGGCACCTTGAGACGGGCATTGGCCCTGGAGCCACTGTGATTAAGAGGCAAACCCAGAGGGGTGCCTGGGGGGCTCAGTCCACTAAGCATCCAACTTCGGCTGAGGTCACGATCTCGTGGTTTGTGAGTTCGAGCCCCACGTCGGGCTCTGTGCTGACAGCTCGGAGCCTGGAGCCTGCTTTGGATTCTGGGTCTCCCGCTCTCTCTGCCCCTCCCCCGTTTGTGTGCAGGCGTGCTCTCTCTCTCTCTGAGTGAATGAACTTACGCTTTTTTTTTTTTTTTAAAAAGAGGCAAATGGGGCGCCTGGGTGGCTCAGTCGGTTGAGCGTCCGACTTCGGCTCAGGTCACGATCTCACGGTCTGTGAGTTCGAGCCCCGCATCGGGCTCTGGGCTGACGGCTCAGAGCCTGGAGCCTGCTTCCGATTCTGTGTCTCCCTCTCTCTCTGACCCTCCCCGTTCATGCTCTGTCTCTGTCTCAAAAATAAATAAACGTTAAAAAAAAAATTAAAAAAAAAATTAAAAAAAAGAGGCAAACCAGAGTTTCCAGGCCCCGGCAACCCCAGACCCACCGTCTCACAAATGCTGAGACTGCAGAATGCGGCAGAGAGGAAACACCCTTTACAAAAGAGCCCTGGGGTTCTCGAGTGGCAGCAGAAATGCCGCTTCCCAGGCAGATGTCCCAGCAGTGCAGCGAAGACCCCACTGGCAGAGGCGCCCGGCGGAAATTTACTGATGGCGGAAAGGGCAGGTTCACGGGTGCGGCTGGACTTTGGCGGTGTTGCCCCAGGGTCCGATGAGGCAGGCCCGGACAGGTCCTCGGCATCTGAGCCTCCCCAGTCCCTGGCCCACCACCCCACCACCCGTATCCTGTCCTACGTGGACCCCCTCAGCCCTGGGCTGACTCACAGGGCAGAGTGACATAGGAGAGGGACAGAGGGCTTCGGGCCCGAGAGCCATTTCTGCATTTGCGTATCTTCTCGTGCTTTCCTTCAGCTCTGCGTCAAACCACGGTTTTGCAAAGGCTAAAATCCCATGGAGAGAGGGGACCCAATGGCTATGGGCAACCCAGGAGGGCATCCAGGGGAAGGTGTCCTCTGAGGATCCTTCATTCTGTTAGCCCCTTAGGGAGCATTTCTAGGTAGCTGGGCACTTAGGATCCTTTCAGGATCCACAGGGAGTTGAGAAAGTTGTCTTTGTTTCTACTGAAAATGGAGGAAAAAAAGGCAACTTTTAGTTCTGGTCCCAGGGATTTAAGGAGCACGAAACCAGGCTGCTGCTACCACGGGGCTGAAAGCGTGGCTCCAAATTGATCGGCGCGTGCTAAGGACAGCAGCCCGCCGTGACCTCGGAGAGCCTGTTGTGGGAGGACAGCGTCCTGCTGAAACTCCGAGGAGGAGGCAGCTGGGCACCGGGGCAGCTGCTGGGTCACCTGTGGATGCGTGAGCCTTCACATTTCACAGCGAGCCCACTGCTAAGGGCTGTGGAGACACCCCGCTCCGGGCTCCAGGCACAGGAACACGAAGCCCAGGCTGATGGCAAACGACTACGACAGCCGAGCGTCTGGGAGCACCTCGCGTCCAGGGGATTGCGGCCGCGTCTCCAGGTGGGGCTGTGGGTGAGGGCGGGGAGGGTTGGAAGGTGGGCCTTCTCATCCACCCAGGTCTGTAGCAAGGGGAGCAGGGTGGGGCCCAGGGCTCCGCGGGGAGCAGCCCAGGGCAGCGGGTCGACACAGAGCACCCGGACGCCCCCTACATGCCTCAAACCTGGGCCCCGCCTCCTGGGCCGCAAGAAGCCCGGGGGGCAACAGGACGGGTATAAGGTAATCGTGCTAAGTGGGCTCAGGGCCCTGGCTCCTGGGACCCTGCTCACCTCCCCCTCACCACGGACAGGGCCATCTATCAGTTCGCAGGGAAGGGCCAGCCTGGCCTTCGTTCTGACCTCTGCAGTCCCCTGAATTTTCTTCTTCTTTTTTTAAAGTTTGTTTTGACAGAGAGAGAGGGAGAGAGAGTCACGTGAGTAGGGAGGGGTGGAGACAGAGGCAGAGAAAGAGAATCCCAAGCAGGCTCTGAGCTGTCAGTGCAGAGCCCGACCCAGGGCTCCAAGTCACAAACCTGAGCCGAAACCAAGAGCCAGACGCTTACCCAACTGAGCCCCCCAGCGCCCCTGAATTTTCTTCCTTAACTGTGTGCACACACACACACACGCACCTGTACTGTGGGAAGACCCCTCTCCTTCATGCGATTATACGCGCATTTAGACAAATGCGTACATTCGACGAGGCATCATGCCAGGAGTAGACGGCACGTGAGCACGAGGCTTAATGCAAGTCTGAAGAGTCTTCCCCAGGGGGGCTGCTGAGACCCTGGACTGCCCCTCCCTGACCCCCTCCCCCGGGAACTGGGGTTCTGCTTTTGTTTCCTTCATGTGGCCTTTCTTTCCAGGGTTGGCACCTGTTCATTTCCCGAAACAATACATGGGTTCGTCTGCCTTTTCTTTCGGGGAACTTCACGTAGATGGTTTCATGCTTCACGTATCCCTCCCCGGCTTACGTTTCCCGTTCTACTCTGCCTCCGAGGTCTCTCTGCGTTGATGCACGTGGCTGCGTTCATTCATCTTTCCCCTGCTGGCTAGTGTTCCCTGTGGGAACGCATCACAGTGTCCCGATCATCCCTCTTGTTAATAGATACCGGTGTGGCTTGCGATTTCTTGCTCCCGTGAACAGAGGTGCCCGGAACCTTCCTGCATGTGTCCCCTGGTGCACGTGTGGGACGGCCCTTCGGTGGGGCGCCTGCCAGAGTGACCGGCTCCCTCTTACCATCCATGCAGGTTCAACTTTAGTGAACGAGGCCAGCCATTTTCCAAAGAGGGTAGGGTCTTTTTCATGGATTTTTTTTTTCTTTCTTAACACTAAGTATATAAACCCGAAAAGGCTTTGAGAGGCCTGGCTATGGTGGGCCTATCAGTGCTGGAAGTGTGTCCCCCAGAAGGTACGTTGAAGACCAGCCCCAGGACCTATGAACATGACCTTGTTTGGAAACAGGGTCTTTGCAGATGTGATGAAGGTGTAAGTGAAGACGAGGTCATGCCCTTAATCCAGTCTGTGCTCATACAAGACGGAAGTCGGACACAGACACAGACGGGGAAAACACCGCATGGCAACAGGCAGAGACTGAAGGGGATGTGGCTGTAAGCCAAGGACTGCCAAGCAGCCACAAGAACCTGGGGGGGCAGAGAAGGATTCGCCCCCAGAGCCTCGGAGTGAGTGCGGCCTCGAGACGCCGTGATCTCGGATCCCCAGCGTCCAGAGTGAGGAGACCGAAGGTCACTGCTGTTTCAGGGCCCCTGGTTTGGGGTCCTCTGTTACAAGACCCTGAGAGATGAGTACAGGACAGCAACCCAGGCCCTGCCTGGCCCCGCCCGCCAGCACAGCCTTTGTCCTGGGGACCCAACAGGTCTTCGGTCTGTAGCCATGAGAGCAAGGAGCACCAAACCTTTCCTCAGGCCCCCAAGGATGTGCACGTCCCCGAGTGCGGGGTGAGTGCCAGAGCCCCTCCCGACGCAGAGCGGCAGGTGCCCTATGTCACTCACTTAACCGGAGCAGGGAGACTGCGTTTCGCAGGCCTGTGTCGAGGCTCCGAGGGGCGAGACGGAATGGGCAGCGGTTCTGCCCCCGGCCGGGCACTGCGCTCCGGAGGCTGAAGGAAGGAAGGCCGGCTTCCATCCACTGGGGAGCAGCGTCAGTTAACAGATGTGCCCCCGGCAAACGCTTCACGGAAGAGGTGTTGGGCCGGCGGAGGCAGAAAGGCTCACCCTGGGAGGGCCTGCAAGGGGAACCTGAGCCCCAGCATCTCTGCCCACCCACCCCTGCAGGCTCGCTGTGAGGACCAGTTTCTTTGCTGGCAGCCGTCTACCTGCCCTCAAGTCTCAGCCACCAGGATGGCACTGGCTGTGTCGCTAGGGAGGGAGGTGTCTGCCCTCTGACCCCTGGCTTCCTCGGTCTGTCTCCTCCTTGTCTGGTGGTGAGGGGATAGTGAGCCAAGCACTTCCTGGTGCCCCCTCGAGTCCTACACCTCAGAGGGCTGTGGAAGAATAAAGGACAGGGTGGGAAAGTGCCAGGTCCCAGTCTGCTCCCCTCCCCTGCGGTCTCCCCTGGTGGCCCCAGCCCTTCCTCTGATGGTCTCAGACATGTGGTCACCCCTGGTGGCCTCAGCCCTTCCCCTGATGATCCCAGCCCTATGGTCTCCCCTGGTGGCTCCAGCCCTTTCCCTGATGGCTCCAGTCCTGCTCTCTCCCCTGGTGGCCCCAGCCCTTTCCCTGATGGTCTCAGACATGTGGTCTCCCTGGTGGCCCCAGCCCTTCCCCTGATGATCCCAGCCCTATGGTCTCCCCTGGTGGCCCCAGCCCTTCCCCTGATGATCCCAGCCCTGTGGTCTCCCC